>NC_142878.1:28477045-28777575 GCF_051225735.1 Oryctolagus cuniculus | reverse complement strand
ACCTAAATCTTGTCTCTTTGGGCAGCTGTGGGGTACATCACCTGAGTCATCACTTGGGAGACCTCAATACCATATGAGAAAGCCCGGCTTGAGTCCTGACCACTCTGCTTCTGATCTAGCTTCTTGCTAAAGTACATCCTGGGAGGGACTCACCACCCTGGGTGCTGCCTCAAATACTTGAGTTTTTGTCACTTACATGGGACACCCATGGCCCAGTTCTGGTTATTACAGACACAAGTAAGTCAACCGGCAAATGGAAGATTTCTTTCACTGGCTCTCTCCCCTTTTTGCCATGTCTCTGTCATTCTGCCTTTCAAATAACATGAAAAAAAAAATCTTATCTCTCCAAAGACCAATGTTGTTATTAACAAATTGTATAATAATCAGTAGCTTCATTTTAGGTATCTGGCTTTTTTTCTTCAAACTAACTACGTAAATACTAAGACAATGCCACTCATTGTTGCCACACGGTTAAAAAATTTAATTTCTAATATTTGTTGGGCCACTAATACACTAAGAAGACCTGAACACCTTCTTAATATTTGAGTAGCTTAGATGGGAGTTAAGCCTAGTGGTGAAGACACCAGTAAGCATGCCTGCATTCCATTCTGGAGTTCCTGGGTTCAATACCCAGTTCTGTCCCTTGACTCCAGCTCCTCGCTGAGGTGTACCCTGACAAGTGGTGGTGGTAGCTGAGTAGGTTCCTCCCATTCCCGTGGGAGACATGGACTGAGTTCTTAACTCCAGGCTTCATCCCTGCCATGGCTATTATAAGCATTGAAGGGATAAACAAATGGATGGGACCCCTCTTCCCTCTTTCAAATAAATAAATAAATAAAACTAGAAGGCCGGCCCACCAGCTCACTTGGCTAATCCTCCGCCTGTAGCGCCAGCACCCTGGGTTCTAGTCCCAGTTGGGGCGCCGGATTCTGTCCCGGTTGCTCCTCTTCCAGTCCAGCTCTCTGCTGTGGCCCGGGAAGGCAGTGGAGGATGGCCCAAGTGCTTTGGGCCCTGCACCCGCATGGGAGACCAGGAGGAAGCACCTGGCTTTTGGCTTCAGATGAACATGGTGCGCCGACCGTAGCGGCTATTTAGGGGGTGATCCAACAGAAGGAAGACCTTTCTCTCTGTCTCTCTCTCTGTCTAACTCTGCCTGTCAAAAAATAAAATTAAATTAAATTACATTAAATTAAATTAAATAAATAAAACTAGAGTGGCCTAAGTAGCAGATATAGGAAGAAGTTTCTATTAGCTTTTTCTCTCTCTGCATCCTTCATATTTCCACCAGAAAATTTTCTGATATTATATATTATACATACACATATTATGCATATATATATGCTTGTGCATATGTGTGATTATACATGTAAATATGAATTTTGTGTTTGAGTGTGTATATAAATACATAAACAGTCCTATTCTCCCAATCATAAATATTCTCTTTCTTCACCTAGACTTACTAAATCTACTCTGTTTTGATAGTTTCAAGCTTTTCCTTCAATTATGACAATGTCTAGAAACGATTTCTTCCCTTATTCTTCTGTAATACACTTATTTGTGCTTATGGTCTAACATCCATCCTCACCTCCTAAAAGGCTGTAACTTATTGGTGGGCAGATAAAATGTTTTATACATTTTCATATGACCAAGTATAAACACATGTGCAGAATCTGTTTATTGACATATCATTATAAGTATTCAGAGCTGCTCTTAAGCGAGCAAAGTAAATGCTCATTAGAAGTATTTTTCCATCATGCTCAGCATACATTTATAAATGCTCATTCAGAGTGATTTCAGATTGAGATATGCTCTCAGTGAAGAGAAGTATAAGATCAGCAGCTCCCCCACAATGTCCCAGCTTCGAATAAACACCATTCTACAGTCTACTTCTATATACTTTGTAGAGATCAAGTAGTATGTAATATTTTGTGCCTGACTTATTTTTACTTCATATAATGGCCTTCAGGTTCACCCTTATTGTTGTGAATGACAGGATTTCATTCTTTCTTTTGGTTGAGCATTGCTCCATTGTGTATATATGCCATATTTTATATATTTATCTATTGATGGGTATTTACTTGGATTCCATATTATCCATCAGTGTTGCAATATACATGTGGTTATAGATATTTTGACACATGGATTTCACGCCGTGGATCATAAAGTATTTCTGACTTTAATTTTTTGAGGAACATTCATGCTGTTTTCCATAATCACTGCACTTTCATTCTTAGCAACATTTTCCATATTAGAATGGAGGAATAAATTCAGATCTGTTACACAGAACGGTACCTACAGCTAACAACAGTGGATTCTTGAAATAGGCAAAGAAAGTATATGTTAAGTGATCACACCACAGAAATGATAAATTCATGAGGTAATACAAAGGTTCATTAGCTAGATTTTCCATCCCATAAGGCATATTTATTTCATAACATCATGTTGTATATTATAAATACATATAATGTATATGTTAATTTAAAAAGAACAAAAAAGTCCAAAATCAAAGAATCTAAAAGCTTTGGGGGTGATTAAGTGTGTTTTCATCCCATCCATTTATCTAGAGACACATAAAAGTCAAGTCTCACTGAATTCGTAATTTAGCAAGTCTCAGAGCCAACATAAGAGATGAAGCTATAATTCCTCTCTCTTCCCTCAACATTTCAGCTTCCGCAGCAAATATCTCAACTCTACTCTTGTTGCATTTTGCTCTCACTGAAGATATGAACTGTGTTGCTTTGTTTACCACTCTTTTCCCAACACTTACTCACTCAGAACCTGGCACACACAAGTCACTTGATAATTGTTTGTTGAATGAATACTGAATGGCCCACTATAAACTGTACCATATGAAGCAGAATTTTACTCCCACAAACAGCATTGTTCAAAGGCATTGCTTTCCAGATCTCAGCTTCACTTTGGAAACATTGCTTTCATATTCAGAAAGAGAAAAAAGGAAGACACAGCTCATTTTGTAATTCTGTTTTCCAACTGCAGCACACTGCCCTCTCTCGACACACTGCTATTAAGATCACAAGCACATTACTTTCCCTAATGCATATATGGACACAAGCCATCACATCTTTACCTGAATTTTGCCTTGAGGAAATTTGTGATAACACGTTTAAGAAGTAAAATACCTATCAAATGCAAACATTATTGTTATTAGGCATTGTTAAGATTGGCAGTGGCAGGGAAGGGTTTGCAGACTTTAAAACATATAGACTTCTAAGAATTCAGAGGGTATAAAAGAGAAGCCATAAGTCTAAAGAAGGATGAAGAATTAAAACAAACTGAAAAAAAAAAAAAAACCCTCAAAATACACAAACTGAACAAGATTACACCAAGCATCTTGGTTTTACTTCCAAGTGCCCTTGGGTAACTAATCGTGACCTCCATAAGCACACTTCTTATACCCTACTATAAGCTTGTCACTGAACTTGTCATGTGAACCGAAGTATATTAAATAATGTATGAGATGATCCCTGTTCCCCTGGCGTTTATAAGACTTTTAGAAAAAAACACTATAGCATGAGTTGTTACATAATCCTGGTCAACAATACAGAATAACCCACTGTGTCTTAATGTACCATTCCACAATTCCCCCTATATGACTCAAGTCTAGAAAACTCTGCAAAAACAAAGTTTTTCCAAATCTACATGAATGCACACTTCTTCTGACTGTAGCTATTCCAAACATTGCCCTTGTGTATGTTTAGCCTATTTATCAAGTTGATATATCCCATTTTATCTTTGACATAACTGAGTGTATATCAAGAACATGCTGAATATTAAGGTAACAAAAGGCAGGTAATCATATTAAAAAGCACTTTACAAAGCAAAAAAAAGTCATACTTCCCGAAAGAGGAGATAAAGCAAGACCTCAACAAGTAAGCCAAGAGCAGGACATATTTGGAAGCTGGAAGGAATAATGGAAAGCCAGATATACTACAACTCATGATAGGAGCACATCCTTTATGCAGTATTAGAAGACCAGCCAGGTAGAATACGAGAATGGAGAAGGAAGGCAGTAGTGGGATTGTTGCGTCATACAGTAGTTATAGTTTTAGTTTTTTGCATTATCGCTACACTGTTTACAATATCCCTCCCAGACATCTTCCAAAGAGACTTCTGCACTTCCAAGTTTATTGTACTATTGTACTATTTAGCCACTAAAATGAAGGAATCCTGTCATTGGAAACAACATGGATTCAAACCAGTGGACAGTATAAGTGAAATAAGCCAAGCACAAAGTGGTAAATATTACATTATCTTATTCATATGTGAAAGCTAAAAACTAGATAGTCTCACAGAAGTTAAAAATATAGTGGTGGATACTAGAGGCTGTGAGGGGGAGATGGGGAGAGGTTGGACAATGTGTAATAGGTTATAAGCTGGAGAGGAGTAGGAAATTCTCGAGGTCTAGTGGCACAGTACGTTGACTACAGTCAATGTTAATGTACTGTATATTTCTCTATAAAAGACTAAACAGTAGTATTTTGGATCGTTTCACCATAAATAAATGTTAAAGTCTTGATAGGATACACATATTTACCCTAATTGGATGTTACATAATGTAGAAAAACAATGAAATATCACATAGTACTCTACAAATATAATTTTTGTACATGAATTTTTTAATTTAACATTTTTTAAAGGAGAGCAGTGGATAGGGAGGAGAAGAGGTGAGGTGGGAGAATGGTATTTTCCGAGGATGAGAGATTCAGTTTCAGGAGAACATGAAAAAAAACAACCAGATGAGGCTGGATTTTCATTCATTAAAAAACAGAACTAACGCAAAATTCTTTTTTTTATATTAGACATGCAGAGTTAGACAGTGAGAGACAGAGAGACAGAGAGAAAGGTCTTCCTCCCGTTGGTTCACCCCCCAAATGGCTGCCGCGGCCGGTGCTGCGCTGATCCAAAGCCAGGAGCCAAGTGCTTCTTCCTGGTCTCCCATGCAAGTGCAGGGCCCAAGCACTTGGGTCATCCTCCACTGAATGCAAAATTCTTAATAAGAGCAATTAAAACTATTGAATTTAAAGAAGATTGATCTGACAAGAATATGCAGAATTCAAGGAGAGAACTATTATTGTATGAGAGGTCTTTTGGGAGACTTTTTGCAGGAGCCAGACGTGAAATGATGAGAAAATGGAATAAGATTGTGGAGGTAGGATTAGACTCAACCTGTTATTCTTTTCCATCTTAGTTCTTTCTGAAAATCGGAAAGCATGTCTAAAAGTCTTTTCACATGTTCAGTTCTGCATTTAGAATATAACCACAGAAGGAAGGACACCTGAAATATCTGAAATTAAGCAAATCTTTTCATTTACTTCATTTACAGCCATCTCTAAGACTTGATTGCATGTTTGCTGCAGTTACCGCATGACACATGGGCTTTTGCATTCTCAGCCTGGTGACAAACTCAAGGGGCCCCGAATAAAACCAAGGCCGTGCCCTATCGTCAACAGTAACGTTTCCACTTCACACAGTTTAAAAGACTGAAAGTAGGCTACTTGTCAGCTACTTCAGTATTCCATGTTGAGTAGTCACACCTGTATGTTTCTCAAGTTAAAAATTACCAAGCTAATTTTTTCCTCTATCAATAGAGAATAGAGGTAATATTTTTGAAAATATGAAATATCAAGGCAAGATCAGATGTCTTCTCTGATATCCTTGGCAAGAATCATTTCTGCCAATTATCAAAGGAAAAAAACATTTTTTAAAACTCTTGTCCTTAAAGTTAGAGGCAGATATTATTTTAATTTAAAGTCTTTCTCATCTATTATAAATCTAATGGCTTTTTTACTCTTTATCAGAATCTTTCCCCCTTCTCCTAAGAAGCTGGTTAATTACTGATATTTCAAATTATCTGACCTGACCCATGATACAAAACAAACTGCAGAAGTAAAAGTTTCCAGGTTTTCTGGGGCTGTTGTAAATGTAAAGTGGATACAGTGTGGGCATTCGGCCTGGCAGTTAGGATGCCAGCTCAGAGACCCGCATTCCATAGTGCACTACCTGCGTCTGATACCCAGCTCTAGCACCCAATTCCAGCTTCCTGCTAATGTGCACCCCAGAAGGCACCACACGATGGCTCTGGTAATTTGCATCTTGCCACCCACGTCGGGGACCTGGATTGAATTCCTGGTTCCCAGCTGCTACTTGAGCTGGTCAGGATGTTGCTGGCTTTTGGAAAATGAAGCAGTGGGTGGGAGCATATTCTTTTTCTCTCCCTCTTCCTTTGTCTCTCCCTCCCTCCCTTCCACCCTCCGCCCTACTCCTACACCCCGTCCCTCTCAAATAATTATTTTTTCAAGAAATTTAAAAATCAGTCACCTAAGCATTGCTTACATTTAAAAAGCAGAAATTATGATGCATTTTTAATAAATTCAGAAAGTATGCTATACTCATATAATAGCCTCAAGTACTAAAAAATAAGCAACAGATTACTATTCTAGCTTTTACTTTATCCTCTGTTAGACTCAGAATTCGCCAGATTTAAAAAATGAAAAACAATTACATTAAGTACTCTCATTTTTAAAAATGCAAACCATTTTAATAGCTCACTTGATTTGTACAGATGATATTCCTTTTCCTGATTTTTTCTTGTTTTAATGAAATGTGTATGTAATACAGAGTAGAAAATTGCAGGTTTTGCCCAAGGGGAGAAATTCGGGTTCAGATGGTTCATGACTTGACTGGAAATCCTAACACTTGACGCCAAACTATTCTCTGGCTGACTCAGCAGCAGCAGGTGCTGGTCCTTTAACCTTTGCCTAAGAAATCCCATAGAGCCCATGGTCTGTGTTCTTAATGGTATTTTGGTCAATTTAATAATGGATTTAACGCTCTAAAATATCAGTTAAATTTCATAGTTTTTTTATGAAGGAGAATCTTTACTAAATTTAGAAATGAACACTTTTCTACATAAGACCACTGGTTGAACTCTGTAATCAATGCACAATCATTCTTAGTAAGCATTTAAAAATTAACAGAAAAGTGACCTGTGTTAAACATAGGAGTGGGAATAAGAGAGGAAGGAGATATATAGGTTGGCACATGCTCACTCGGACTTACCTCCAGTGGTGGAACTAGAAATGTGCCAGGGGATTTCAACTCAATCTTACCAAGGAGGCAGGTACCAATGCCAGCGCACTTGGTAAAGTGATAAGTATAAATACACAACCAATCAAAAAGATAGGGTATGTGTCAATGAGATTTCACAAATAAGACCAGTGTAAGCAAATAATGAAGGATAGAATTAAAAGGGAGAGAATGATCCTGCGGGGGAAACAGGACACACAGCAGACTCATAGAATGGCAGCACTCCTGCCTCAGAATCAACCCTTGGGACATTTGGATCTGGCTAAAAGGTCCATGAGAGTCTCACAGGCATGGAAAGCCATGACACGGTGGCAAAAAAAAATCTAAATGAAAGATCCTGGTGAACAAGACCCCAGCAGAAGGAACAGGCCATCAAGGAGAGAGGCGCCTTTCTCTGAAGGGAGGAAGGAAGCTCCACTGTGATACGGCCTTGACTAAACAAGTTCAGAGTCGGTGAACTCAAGGGGCTTCCATAGCCTAGACAGCTCATAGCAGGAGTCTAAGGTGAATTCTGACGTCATAAATAAGAGTGCCAATTGTTAATCAACAACGGGAGTCACTGGGTACATGCTCCCCACGTAGGATCTCTGTCCTTAATGTGTTTTACTATGAAACTTAAAAACAACACTACTAGTTGAACAATACCCTATACCTTGTGCGGTTGTGTGAGTGCAGCCTGTTGAAATCCTTGCTTAGTATATACTAAGTTGATCTTCAGTATATGAAGGTAATTGAAAATGAAACTCGATGAAGGGCGGGATGGGAGAGGGAGTAGGAGAGGGGAGGGCCACGGGAGGGAGGGAGGTTTGGCGGGGGGGGGGGGGGGGGAGCCACAACAATACACAAGTTGCACTTTGAAAATTCACATTTATTAAATAAAAAAAACCTATATAACAAACAAAAAAAAGAACTTAATACTTTACCCTTTCAGTATTTTTTATGTTCTACTTAAAACTATTGGTTGAACTCTAATTAATACACAATTACTCTCAGGTGTTTAATTAATGCTATAACTAGTAGTCAAATAGTATTTTACACTTTGTGTTTCTGTGTGGGTGTAAACTGTTGAAATCTTTACTTAATATATGCTAAATTGACCTTCTGTATATAAAGATAATTGAAAATTAATCTTGATGTGAATGGAAGGGGAGAGGGAGTAGGAGAGGGGAGTGTTGTGGGTGGGAGGGAAGTTATGGGGGGAGGCTATTGTAATCCATAAGCTGTACTTTGGAAATTTATGTTCATTAGATAAAATAAAATATAAAGAAAAAAAAAGAAGTGAACACTTTTAACAAAAACATCAAAAACAAATACAACTGCACATTAGAATAGGCTGAAATCTTTGTCAAAAATATTGCAACTTTTCTGTTAATAGGAATTAATAGCTTTTATCCAAAAAAAACCACCGATATTAAAAATACATAAATGTGATCATTACACACAACTTCATTAATTCTTTAATATATTCAATTCGGTTTCTAATTAATGTCATTATTTCTATCACTTTTCCATTAGCACTTTTAATATGCAAATCAATTTTGTAAGATTTACTAGTCTTATTTTTAACTAAGTTCTTTTTTATGTTTTTTTTTTTTTGAAAAAACGGCCAAAGGATTTGTGTTTTAGTTTGATTTCTCACCAGAACCTCCAGTAGCCTGTTTTGCATATAGCTGGCCCTCAATTAATATTGCAAACCAGCAGACTGTAATTGGAAGTGGACTGCCAGGGCCTCTAGTCCAGCAGCCTCAAAGAATGTCTGTGATTTTCCGAATCAGGTTGAATGAGCCAGGAATAGAAAAGTAGTAGGCACAGGTGCAGAGCAACGTAGGGAAAGCTGCTGGTTGCCACTCTCATTGTGTGTCTGTGGGATGTGGAAAAGATTCTGACAGGTGCTCTGTGAATACACCTTCAAAGGGGGCATTTGACTGGTACTGAGTGGCTAATAATCAGCTTCATAAAGGTAGGGTTAAACTGACTTCAAATGAACTCTTCCCTATGTCTTCTGAATAAGCAACAATGGACAGGGATGAAATAGGGTTTTTGGAGTGAGCTTTTTTATTAGGAACTCGAACATCATTTATGAGTTAGAGTGTAGGCTTTCTAGTAAATACTACAGAAAAGCAAGAATTCTTCATCTGTTGCCTACATAAAATTGCAAAATCCTGTCTTGATTTTTTATTAATTGGGTCATAACCATGACAGTAACTTACTCTAACAAGCATGGTGATTACTACATCATATATTATGAAGACTTTCTAAACCCAAGCCTGATGTTTTGAGAGGATGGGTGGTTGGTAAACAGATTGTGCCTTTGGGATTGTGAAAGGCATTTCTTTTGTGCCAGGGTTTGCCATGCTTCCAGAATTCCCATTAGTGATTCTAGCCCTTTCCAAAACTTTCCTGTCTAGAAGTCATGCTGATGGAGCCAATAAAAATTTTAAAGGTTCAGTGTCAATAATCTTTAACTGTACAGTTTATAATTCTTCTAACACAGGTAAACTGTATTTATGGAACAAATCAATAATATGTTACCCTAATCTCCCACCAATTTCTCAGGTGAAAATGTAATAAATAAACCTAACAGACAAGGATCAAAAAGATCACTGTTTGTTCTGAACATAATGAAATGCAGTGATCTACATAAATAAAATCAAAGTGGGGGTATGTTTTAGAAATAAGAATGCTTTCAAATGCTTAATAGATATTGGAAAAGATTTCTTTCATGTGTGAACAGTGTCTGCACATATGAAAACTTATTACATTAATGCCTCTGAATCTAATTTCTTTTTGAATTAAAAAATAAGTTTTAATCAAATCCTAACCTTTAAGGTTGTATGACCTCCATTACCCTGTGAGCAACACAGTCACAGCCAGGAATGAGTGAAACAATTAAGCTAACACATTCTCAGAAATCTAAGTGTCCTCAAGAATCTAAGATAACATATTTGGAGGTGACAAACTTGTCCACAAAAAATACATTCTCTCCTTCTCCAAAGACAATTTCCCTCCAAAGACAATTTGGGGCTCCCAATGGGTATCTACTGCTTCTTAGGGCACAGGAAGCACTACTGGTATTAGGAGAATACAGATTTTCATCAATAATCCTGCAGTCATTAAAACTATAATTCTTTGTTTTATATCTCATATAAATGGCAGATCATTACTCATATTGTCTAAATACATCAGCAGTAAAACTGTAATACAATTTATGAATCTGTCTTTCAAATTAAACTCTCCCGGGGCCGTCATTGTGACAGAGCTGGTTAAGCTGCTGCATGCAATGCCAGTATGCATTCGAGTCCCAGTTGCTCCACTTCTGATCCAGCTCCCTGCTAATGCATCTAGGAAAGCAGTGGAAGATGGTCTAAGTACTTGGGCCCCTGAACCCACATGGAAGACCTGGAGGAAGTTCCTGGCTTCGTCCTGGCGCAGCCCCAGGTATTGCTGCCATTTGGGGAGTGAATCACTGGACAGAAGATCTCTCTGTTTCTTTGTCTCTCTCCCTCTCTTCCCCCTGGTCTCAGCAACTCTGTCTTTCAAATAAAAAAAATAAATACAAAAAAATTAAACTCTCCTTCCTACTTCAAACCCAGCATTCTAACCTCTGTTCCTCCAAAAACTGTCTCTTCCCCTACTGTGTCTTTAATCATGCTTCTCTCATTCAAGAACAGCTATGGTCTTCCCCTCTATCCTAAACCCTCCTCTGCCAAGGATTGTGATGGTTTTGGTATTTTTTCACATGGTGGCTAACGTGAAAGCCTGCCGAAGTTTCAAAGATGCTGGCAAAACACGAGATTCCTGGGTCAGAGACAAAGACTTTACTGCTTAAGTCTCTGATGGAAGCCTGAGCTTATTGATTTCATGGATTCTCCATCCCTTTCAATTTCACCAGGAATCAGCACATTAGTGGAGCAGCCCAGGTGGATGCCACGCAGTCAGGTTGTGGCACAGCTAAGGAATCATGAGTTTATGAAGCTCCACTAGTTGTAAACGTCCTGTTAGACAACCTGCTCAATCTTTGCTCCTTATGTAGACATTATCTTCCTTACTCTTGTTGGGGAACAAATTTGCCCTCCACTCTGAAGACAGACACTCTCTGGATGTCCCAAGGCCATCTGCTACATAAACATGCTTGACAAAGAAGTTTCAAGACACAGCTGTCAAAAGACTCACAGAAATGTCACAGAGATCCATCTCTGAAAACTCATCCTTCAAACTACAATTAAATCCCACTTGCTTCACACAGTAACATCTTGCTCTTGGCACTGTATTTTCTGTGCCATTGGTACCTCATTCACTGTTGTGATTTGATGAAATGTTAACCTTATTAATAATTGCATTCCCCTTAAGGTAATTAGATATTTCCTGTTTAAGCTTAAACTCAGAGAAGGTACAAATTATTTAACAAACTACTCTTTAGCCTTAAAAATTTCTATGGAACAGTTTTGAATGGTCACTCAAATATAGAATGAATGAATGAAATATGATTCAAAAGTTTAAAAACATTTCATTCTAAACATGTAAGCAAAAGGTAGTGTGGAACAGCATGAAAGAATTTTCTTCTAAAACAATTTTTAGGAACAATGTAGTTATCAAAATGTGGTACCAGTAATATCTACGCTACCGCTTATCCATTTCTTGTGAGGCAGGATCTGTTGGGGTAACTTTATTTGGTGTTAAATAACAAGGAGCATTAATTCTTATGAAGCATAAAGTGTTCTCAAACATCAAGAATCAGTAAAAAATCAGTTCTGATGAAAATTTAGGAAAACTGAGTGTAAATCTCATCTTAGGCTTTGGAAATGACAATGACCTTCTGAAAAAAAAGTTGGAATAAAATTTGTTTTGACTTCTTGAATCTTACAATGCAAATGTCCTTCACAGTTAAACCCTGTATATGTTTATATTTCATATAGTGCTTTTCTGCCTTCATTTGATTTTGTACAATCAATTTTCTCCACCTCTACCATGATTTCAGAATTTCGATGGGAACTTCAAGAACTCTCTCTAAAACTTCAGGTAACCACAACTGGATCAGATTCCTGAAGACCCCTTCTTGCAGTCTCTTTCTTCCAGCTTCCACCTGGCCTGGCTGCACAAAGCTATTACCACAGTGTCCAGTTTTTCAGACCTCCTGGGTTTCCATTCCATATTCTGCTACACATAATTTCCTATGCTTTGGATTTTATCTATTCTGTTTCCAGTTACTTCTTTGTTTTGGTGGATTATATCTATAAGCAGTCCTCGGAAAAAAATTTGAAATATTCTACATTAAAAAAGGGCTTCCTTCCTATTTCAAATTTGATTTTTTTAAAAGATTTATTCTATTTATTTGAAAGACAGAGAGGTAGAGTTACAGAGAGAGGTAGAGACAGAGAGAGAGAGGGCCTCCCTCTATTGGTTCACCCCCAGACAGCTGCAATGGCTGGAGCTGCGCTGATCCTGAAGCCAGGGGCCAGGAGCTTCTTCTAGGTCTCCCATGTGGGTGAGGGCCTTGGGCCATCTTCCACTGCTATCCCAGGCCATAGCAGAGAGCTGGATCGGAAGAGGAGCAGCCAGGACTAGACCGGCAGCCATATGTGATGCCAGTGCCTCTAGCCAGGGCTTTAACCCACTGTGCCACAGCACCAGCCCCTCATATTTGATTTTTTTAAAATCTGACTATATAGAACATTCCAGTTAGGAAGCAATTTTCTTTAAGAATTTCAAAAGCTTTATTCAAATGTCTCCTAACTCCCACATTTCTTTTGTGAAGATTTGTACCACATTGATTCCCCATTTTTCTTAATATTTGATCATTTTGCAAAAACAAAAACTATTTTAAGATGTTTAAGGTCTGTTTTGGTCTTAGTGTGTTGAAACTGTCCACTAAAGTGCTATAGTGTGAATTTTATTTACTTTGTAGTGCAAGGCACTCAAGGTTCCTCTTCTAATTAAAAACATACATCCACCTATGATGAGGAACTTTTTTAATTAAAAAGTTTTTTCATTTCGATTTTAATCTATTTGGACTTTTTATTTAAATACCACATCAGATGGACTAATTCTCTAATTTTTTATCCTCTCTTATGATCATTAAATTTTATTTTACTCTGTAAGATTTCTTCAAGTTTCTCTCTATCACTTCTGATTTTATACAACCATTTTTAGTATTCTAAGGACTCTTTTATGTTATCTGTAAGTTCACTGTTTATATTTTTCTATTGTATTTACACAAAGGAAATATTTGCTTTTCCTGAGAATTCTATTTATAAATATTAAGAATTATCATTGTTTTCATATGTTAGCTACTGAATTTAGCTTATTTTCTGAAGTATTTTTCTCATTTATTTCTCTTAGTCTCTTTCTTTTGATTGTTAAAAAGGTATTCTAAATGCCTGGCTATATCCAACACATTCACATCTAAGAATCACTACTAGAGAGCTTGTTGATAGCTCTACTGATCAACAGAAAGTTTTATTTTGAATGCACAAGAGACTTCAAAAAGTTGGTTGAAAATAGAATTAAAAAGTTATTCTTGTTGCAAAACAAAAGCCTTAAGTCCATGCATAATTTCTTCATAATATGCATTTTCCCTTAACTTTTTTGAGACCTTGCATATTCATGCGTATGCATGAATTCATGATTTTTGCACCAAAGTAAATTAATCTTTTAATTCTCTACTTTGAACTTTCTAAAATGCTCTCATACTATCCAGACTTTTTTTGCAAAGACCTTCAGTTTGGGGATTCTGTAGCTTTTTCTCTAGATTCATCACTTCTCTGTAGAGAGGAGCCCTCCCATCTCCTTCCTAGCTGGCATTGAATCTGAGGACCATCATTCTTAGAACCAACGTGAAAAGAGACAGAAATCAGTATACAAACTGTCACAAACCCTGATTTAACTACAGTAAGCTGCCTCTTCTGAGTTCCTTAGCCCAATGTTTTTCTGGTTCAATTTCTGAAGAAAGTCTATTTCTAGTATTCTGGGAGGATTGACAAGGCAGCTGGCAGATGCAGGGGTGGGTTTAGGCATTGTGCTACATGAAACATGGCAGAAGATAGGGATGTGTGTCTTATACACACTTTCAACCAGTTCTTCTGTTTTTAGACTCAACCATATTCTTCCTCTAAAGCTAGCTGGTGACTCCAATTATTGAGCTTTTCAAGGACTCCATAGCCTGGGCAGGTCTAACTCTGACCTCCACACTAAAAAGTCTGGTTTAAGTTTTCTTTGGCATGCTATCGCACTAAAAATCCCTTAACCTGATTCTTTGCCTTCAAAATTGTTTTTTGTCATTACTCTCTCAAACTCTATATCCTTATTGATATGTGTATTTTCTATTGTTGAGGTTTTTATTTTATTCCTTTACTGTTGTTTAATCATGGTTTCAGGGAGAAGAGAGGAAGAAATCATATGTTTAAGATACCTGGCTTAAGCAGAATTTAGCCTTCATTTTTATCGAATCACTGTTAGTATTCAAACTCTCAGGAATTATTTCCCAACACTTGAAGAATTATAACTGATCAGTGTTTGATCAGAAATATTTATATAAATGATGGCATCAAATTAAAAAAAATATTTACATCACTAGGTGGCTATGAAACCTACCAAACTATAAATATCCAATTATGAAGAAATTATATTTCATAGAATTCTTGGAATGATGGTATAACATTTAATAAATAAAAATGAACATTGTTAAAATAATTTCTAAAACCATATTGATTAAAAAGATTAATATAAAACTTCATTTGATAGTTCATTTTTATTTTTTAAATTTTATTTAAGGTATACAAATTTCATGTATTTCATATATACAGATTTAGAAGCACAGTGATTGATAGTTCCTTGATAAAAGTCTATGGAGCCCAGCTTTTTCTACTATAAAACATTTTAGAAAATTATGTGGGGAAAGTTGCTAATGCAGAATAACAGATCTCACAAAAATGATCATATTGTAACTCTAGTTTCACAGATATTTCAACATAGCCATCTAACAAGCTCACCTCATTTTATATGTTACCACTGTGGTTAACTTCCATTTCTGAAAAAATTTCTTCATCAAAGTAATGAGTGGTTGACATTAGATTTTATTTTAAGTCACTTTGGGCTCTAAAGTATAGAAACATGTGTGACAAGGATCTTGAATTTACTGGATCACTCCTCAACTGGTTACAACAGCCAGGAGTAGGCCAGGATGAAGCCAATAGTGGGAACTCTATCCTGATCTCCCACAGGGGTGGCAGGGGCCCAAGAGGCTAGATCATATACTGCTGATACCAAGGCACACATTGACAGGAATTGGAGTAGCCAGGAATCCTACAGCATTCCAATATGGGGTGCTGGCATTACAAGTGGTGGCTTAACCTGCTCCACCACAATGCCAATCCCTAGAACATGAGATTTAATGAGTGACACCCATATATAACAGTATGAAAATTCTCCAAGAATACTATGTGACATTAATATGTGTATTATGTATTAATTGTACTTTATTAAGATTTTATTTATTTATTTGAGAGGTAGAGTTACAGACAGAGGGAGAGACAGAGAGAAAGGTCCTCCATCCATTGGTTCACTCCCCAAATGGCCACAACAGCCAGAGCTGCGCCAATCTGAAGCCAGGAGCCAGGAGCTTTTTCAGATCTCCCACATGGGTGCAGGGACCCAAGGACTTGAGCTGTCTTCTGATGCTTTCCCCGGCCATAGCAGAGAGCTGATTGGAAGAGGAGCAGCTGGGACTAGAACCGGTGCCCATATGGGGTGCCGGTGCAGCAGGTTGAGGATTAACCTACTGTACTACTGTGCTAGCCCCTAATTGTACTTTAATGCATCTGTGAGAGATTTGTGGGATAATCTATACCAAGGGTCTCAATGCTAAATTCTGAAGATATTTATTGTTATTTTTGTTAAATCCAAGTCAGTGTATCTCAGTTTACTATCACAAATGTGGTCCTGCAGATTTTGGGTGTGTATTTTGTATTGCTTCTCCTCCTATTTTCGAGTTCTCCCAATGATGAAAGTTCCACTTGTGAAACCAGTTAAAGAGAAAAAGAAATTAACAGTGCAGATGACGAGTCTAAAATCAGAGCTCCAAATAGAAAAGTTGATCCTATTAGCTTAGCATTTCCTAAAAATAGTTAATGCAAATGTATCTGACACAGTGCTGTTCATTTGCTTATGCTTTATAAAAATGAGCATCTTACTTCTAATGGTACAGTTTAAAAATTTGCCATGGGACCGCAAGTCCCCTTAAGCTGGGTGGTAAAAATACCATCTTAAGTGTTTAAGAGATCATATGGATAGGATTAAATTTCTGGTAATAATAAGATACAGAATTAAAAAGGAGGGAATGTTCCAACATGAGAAGCAATCCACACAGCAGACTCACAGAAAGACAATCACTTTTAAATCGCACTCTGACCTCAGAATCAGCCCTTAAGGCATCTAGTATGGCTAAAAACCCTACAAGAGCATTTCAGGCATGGAGAGCCAAGACACTAAGGCAAAAAATGTCCTGCATAAAGGACCTTCTTTGGTGAGACCCCAGTGCAAAGAAGTGGTCATCAAAGGCGGTACTTTTCTCTGAGGGGAGAGGAGAACTTCAACTTTGCTTATGGCCTTGTGCAAATACTGACAGAGTTTGTGGATTCAAAAGGCTTCTATAGCCTAGACAGCTCATATCAAGAGCCTGGGGTGTTCACTGATGTCATATATAAGAGTGTTAATTGTTAATTAACAACAGGAGTCACTGTACACTAACTTCCCATGCAGGACCTCTGTCCTCAAAGGGTTCTATTATAACTATATCTAAGTGCTCCCAAAAGATGTATATCATTCTTGGTTGCCTCTTTGAAGTTAAGGAAGTTTCCAAAAACAAAACAAAACAAAACAAAAAGATGAAGTGAAATTAACTTCAAGATGTAGTAACTTTGAACATCCATTGTCTTGACTGTTGAGGAACATTTTTTTTTTATATATATACCATGCGAACTGTTGAACTCTTAGGATAGAGTTGGTTTACTGTGTATAAAATTAATCAAAAATGGATCTTAGTGGATAATAAAACTGGGAATGGGAGGAGGAGGAGGGGTGTGAGAATGCATGGGAGGGCTGCTATGGTGGGAAAAATATTCCTAAGGATGTACTTATGAAATGCATGAGGTCTGTATTAATTAAATAAAATGTTTGTTTGGGGGGAGGCAATAAAAAACAAATAAAAAAAAATAAGCATCTCATTCAAGCAAGCAACATCAAATCTGAATTCAAAGATGACACTGAACTACACATTATAATACATTTTTAGACATCAATGTTGCCAAATTTAAAATAATTAACATGCTAGTATTATCCTCAATTACAATGATAAATCCTGTGTATCAAAAATTCATGTAGAGGGCTAGCACTATGGCATACAGGGTTAAGCCACAGTCTGTATTGCCAGCATCCTAAATGGAGAATGGAAGCAGTCCTGGCTGCTCCACATCCAATCCAGCTCCCTGCTAATTGCCAGGGAAAAACAACAGAAGATGGCCCTAGTACTTGGAACTCTGCACCCATGTAGGAGATCCTGAGGTAGCTCCAGACTCCTGTGTTCACCCTGGCCCAGCACTAGCCATTGTGGTCATCTAGGGAGTGAACAAGTGCATGGAAGACCTCCCTATCTCTCTGTCTCTCTCTCTGTCTCTGTCTCTATCTCCCCCCTTTCTAATTCTGACTTTCAAATAAATCTTTAAAAAATCATGTATATATAATATACTTAAACATAAGACCTCTAGTTGTTTATTAATTTATATTTGGAAAGCCTTATTCTTCAAATAGATCATTGTCTGTATTGTGGAGTATTTGTATTCCTCAAAACATGTTTGAAAATTTACTATTGAAAGAAATATATGGGGGCGGTGCTGTGGTTTGAAAATTTACTATTGAAAGAAATATATGGGGGCGGTGCTGTGGTTTAGCTGGTAAAACTGCCACCTGAAGTGCCAGAATCCTATATGGGCATCAGTTAGAGTCACAGCCACTCCACTTCCTATCCAGCTCTCTGCTATGGCCTGGGAGAGCAGTGGAAGATGGCCCAAGTCCTTGGGCCCCTGCATCCATGTGGGAGACTCAGAAGACGCTCCTGGCTCCTGGCTTCAGGATCCGCACAGCTCCAGCCACTATGGAAGGAAGATGTTTCCCTCCCTCCCTCTCTTTCCCTCCCTCCCTCTCTCTCTCTCTCTCTGCTTTCAAATAAATAAATAAATCTTTAAAAAACAGACATATATTCATTAAAACATTTAAGAACAGACCTAAGTACTTAAAAATTATGTCAACATTGCCATACTATAACAATCTACTTTGGAGCCAAAGTTAAGGCATTCTCTGAGTTATCTGTATTACACAGATACCACATTTGTTCACAGAGTCTAGAATTCCACATGCCATTTTCTCAAATAATATAATTTTAGTTTTTTTTTCTAATAGCAACCAAAACAATACTGAAAATAATACTCCAATACAGTATATATCACAGTGACATTTCACATAAATACCATGGAACAAGATGTCTGTCATGTTCCGGTGGTTTGAGAAAAGCCCCCAAAGGAATTCAAAAAAGAAGGAGGTAACAGAGATAGAGCCTTTGGGTGCGGCTGAACACAAGATGATGCAAGCCTTAGAAGACTAAGAAGGCTGGGAAAACTGGAGGCAGCATTGTTCTCATTTCCAGGTAGGTGTCCAATATGAACTAAGATGTGAAGACATAATGCATTCTAGACAAGAGATATGAGGAGATCAAAAGGAGTAGGCATAATACAAAATAGTACTAAAAAGCTCTGCAATAAAGGAGGAAAGAAGACATTTTTTTAAACTCTAAAAAAAGTTATTTCCTCTCTTTGTATTTGATTTTTAATCCAACAGTACAATCTTCTTTTTTTTGTCAAATCTATTGTGGTAGCAATATGGGTCATGATCCTTATTCAAAACCTTTGGAGACTATGCTTCAGAAGTTTTCTGATTTTAGAGAAATAATACAGTACATACACCATTAATTACATAACACAACGGGATTGTTGGCTATACTGTGCAGTCCAGTGTGTTGTTAGCCAAACATGTATTATTCATAAAAAGTAGGGTAAACAGAGTATACAGTATTTTCTATTTTTAGATTCAAGTTATTTCAGGTCAAATTTTGCCACCAAAGTAGTTCACACATCAAGTTTTGTGAACTAAAGTCACCCCATGCCTCCCAAAATAAACAAAAAACAAGTTTCCATGTACCAGGGGATTCCAATTCAATCCCATCAAGGTGGCATGTATCAATGCCATCTTACTTGTTAAAGTGATCAGTTTAAGTTCAAAATTGATCAAAAAGATAGGATTAAGTGTCAAAGGAATTACATAAATAAGACCAGTGTATGCAAATAATTGATAGAATTAAAAAGGAGAGAATGATCCTACATGGGAAGCAGATATACAGCAGATTCATAAAATGGCAAAAGCCCTAAGCAGCACTCTGGCCTCAGAATCAGCCCTTAAGGCATTTGGATCTGGCTAAAAAGCCCATGAGAGTTTCACAGGCATGAAAAGCCAAGACACTCTGGCAAAAAAGAAAAAAAAAATAACCTAAATGAAAGATCTCTGTGAGTGAGATCCTGGCGGAAAGAATGGACCATCAAAGATAGGAGGTCCCTTTCTCTGAAGGGAGGAGAGAACTTCCATTTTGAATATGGCCTTGTCTAAATAAGATCGGAGTTGGTGAACTCAAGAGGCTTCCATAGCCTTAGCAGTTCATGACAAGAGCCTCGGGTGATTACTGACATCATAAATAAGAATGTCAAATGTTAAAGCAACAATGGGAGTCACTGTGTACCTGCTCCCCAGGTAGGACTCTTGCCCTTAATGTGTTGTACTATGAGAATCAATGGTAAAACTACTACTCAAACAGTACTGTATACTTTGTGTGTCTTTGTGGGTGTAGTCTGTTGAAATCTTTACTTAGTATATACTAAGTTGATCTTCTGTATTAAAGATAATTGAAAATGAATCATGATGAAGAATGGGATAGGAGAGGGAGTGGGAGATGGGATGATTGCGGGTGGGAGGGAGGTTATGGGAGGAAAAGCTGCTATAATTCAAAAGTTGTACTTTGGAAATTTATATTTATTAAATAAAAGTTGAAAAGAAAAGAAAAAAACAAGTTTTGAAAAGTTTTTAGAGCTTAGAATTGTGTATAAATTCCTGAGTAGGTATATTTTTAAATGGATTGTCTAAATTATAAGAAAAAGTACAGATACATGCTTTAGAACATGGTATTATACAATTAATGTCAGTTAAATTTAGGATAAAATTATATGTCAGCAAAATGACTGGAAATATTAGGTCAAGTGAAGGGACACAAGGGGTTTTAATGTTGTGACTGGGAAGTATACAACCATGGCCAACCCGTGTACCTATGCTGACAGGAAGAAGGTGGTATGCCGGAAGAATGTTGCTTAAAAATATGCCAATGGATGTCTCAGGGACCAAAAGATACTGCAAGAGAATGGAGTATAGGCTGCTCTCCCATTTTTTCCAGAAAGGAAGCAAGGACCTGAATGTGCAAGAGAAATGTCAAAAGCTATTCCGTCACTCACTTGCCAGTCACTGAATAACGAGATTCAGCATCAAGTCTAATAAATAACCTTCGTACTCTTTCAAGACACGTCCTACCACTGTCCTGAACTGAAAAAAAATGAAGAGGAAAATAAGAAAGATGAGTAGAAAACAGGCACTCTTCCCTTGCTACTTATATCTGAATTACTCTAAGGAAAGAAAAAGTTGCCTATATTCCAACATCAGAGATTTAAAAAAATCAAATACAAGTTCTTGTAATAAGATAATGGATTGATAGACAAACTGGTGAAAAAGACCAAGCTGAATGTTTTGGGCCCTGATTTGTTCTAGTGCAGATGTAAGGAAACCCAGAGCATTTTAAATATATTTGTCAATAGCAAAAAGTAGGAAAATGAGATTAAGAACAAAAATTAAAACATTTTCCAGGTGGCATAGCATTGCCCAGGGTTGGTGTTGATTATTTTTAATAGAACTGGGTCAAAAATAGACTCTACACAGAAATTTTTGGGAATTCACAAGACAATTCACTGTATGCTTCTCAGACTGCATTTTCAAATATTCAAGAAGAATAGCACGATTCACACACGGTTAAAACAGACACAAGTTACACTATAAACAAAATGATCCTTTCTGTATAAAAATATAGGAATAAATATATAAAGTATATACATTACAATGCTAGGCTGTTAGGATTATCAATAATATTTTGTCTTCTCATGAATATGATTCCTAAATGCCCGATAAGGAATATACATAATATCATAAAATTCATGAAAAATTCCTTCTTTGGGAATGTGGTAAAGGAGCCATCATTTTCTTACGTATTTTTCATTCCCAAGTAAACAGAACTCTATGGTTTTTGAGAACAGCAGCGATACCAGAAAGAAAACCCAGACTGCACTTATTCACAATTTTCGGGGAAAGTTACTTACAGTACACATCCACTCGGATTGACTTTATCGCTGGGGACCCCAAGCCATTCTCTGCTTTACAGTAATACCGGCCTCCTTGGTGTCGCTGAATATTTGTAATCCGCAAAGTCTCATTGAAGACACTTGAGTCCTGGAATCTGTCAGAGGCACTTCCTGCTGTTTTGGTCCACCTGATCTGAGCAAGCATCAACAAAGATTGTTACTTTAGGTTGGTTTTCCCACAGAAAAACAGCAATCACTCATTTGAAGAGTTTGCTTTCAGAGCTGGAACACTGCATTTCCTGTTAAATTACTGACAAGGTTTAAAAGAGTTTGTATGTGTAACTAAATTATAGAATTTTAAATGCAATGTTATCCTTGAATAGTGAATGCAATTTAAATCCAACTGCACAGGACTCATGAAATAATTAGTCCAGAGGACAACATAAATTCAAAAAGAGTTAAATGTTGTTAGTACATTGGAAATATGGATTAGTTTCTCTTTTTGTTGAGTATCTGAAGCTTTTTTCATATTTTCCAAACTGTGTAAGATACTTTTTACTTATTTAGTCCAGGAAGGCTCACTTATTTTCTTTTTAGACCTGCTTTGTTACATAATTTTAAATTTCCTATTTGATTTGGGTAGTTTGAACATATTACCATAAAGCCTTATGGAGATGATGTATAATTTTATACACCTGGTTGATAAAAGCAAGGTTTTATTTCTTTAATAGCTTTGCTTTAATGCACCCATAAGGGATTTATCTACTTTGATAATCAGAATTTACATCAATAATTATTTTTGAAAATTGTAAACCTTTTCAAGGAGAACATTTCTACCAAACTGCCAAGCCACTCTGAATATCCAGACATCTCATTATAAACATCATTCTTTTAAACACAGCTGAGTATCACGCACTTCATTTCTGCTACCAATAATGACTGGCATTCAACTCATATTTTGTGGATTTTGGTTCATAAAACTTGAACAAAAGCCACATTCTGTTACTGTAATATGATGCAAAATAGAGAGTAAAAGGATTTGACTTTATTTCTCTCCTGGTCTCTGCTGTGTAACATATTTTTATTTCATTTTATTTTTTTATTTGATAGAGTTAGACATTGAGAGAGAGATACAGAGAGAAAAGAGAAAGCTCTTCCTTCCGTTGGTTCACCCCCCAAATGGCCGCTAAGGCCTGAGCTATGCCAATCCGAAGCCAGAAGCCAGGTGCTTCCTCCTGGTCTCCCATGCGGGTGCAGAGGCCCAAACACTTGGGCCATCCTCCATTGCCCTCCCAGGCCACAGCAGAGTGCTGGACTGGAAGAGGAGCAACCGGGACCAGAACCCGGCACCTATATGGGATGCTGGCACCGCAGGCAGAGGATTAACCAAGTGAGCCACAGCGCCGGCCCCCTTTTTGTTTTATTTTAAGATTGAGAAACAGCTGACAGAAGTCCTCTGGTCAAACACATGGTAAAACATGGAGAATAAAAATAAAGACAGAGTCTTGATAATTGAAATTTTCTAACAGTGCTAATATATATATACCTATTTTCTATGATAATTACATTGCATGATTAATGGTATAAAATATCTTTAAAAAGTTCTCCATATCATAAAAATGTTACCATGAATATGATGCTTTCCCTTAACTGTAAATGAAATGAAAATGTTACTTAGGGGTTAATAAAAATTAATTAAGCCACAAAACTAAACAAATATTTATTCAATACCTTCTATCTACATGGACTGTAAAGAAACAAAGAGAATGATTCCTCACTTCAGACAGCTTATAATTTTGTTACTAACATGCCCAGAAAAAAAAAAAAAAGGAGTGACAAGGGCACTGTTTTGATTAGTCATATTTGGCAAGCCTGAGATTCTATTTTTATTTAAATTTTAACATCTAGAAGTTCACAAATTAAAAAATCGCATTTTTTGCTTTTATACATATAGATCTTAATCCTCTCTTAAATGACTGAAGTATTTATGATATAATCTAAGATATAAAAAAACTCTTAAGATGTCACATTTTCTGTTGCGAGCCTTCAGTCCAGCTGGTAAGATGCCCATGTTCCTCATCGGGGTGCCTGGGTTTTAAATTCTTGGCTCAAAGTCTTATTTCCATCTTTCTGCCAATGAAGACTCTGGGAGGTGGCAGGGATGGCTCAAGTAATTAGGTTCCTGCTAGCCATGTGGGAGACTGGAATTCAGTTCCTAGCTCCTCACTGTGGTGGCTAGCGCTGGCCATTGTGTGCATTTAGGGAATGAATAAGCAGAAGTGAAGCCCTCTCTGTCTCTCTGATCGCCAAATAAATATTTTCCTGAGATTTCAAGTTTTACTTAAAAATCACAATATAATATTAAAGCTGATTTGAAAAAATAAATATTTCAGAATGTAACAATAGGTGCAAAATAAGGAAAGCTACAGAAACAGCATAGCACTAATGTTATTAGCATACAATAATTAAGTGGCACATTAATAAATCAGGTACAAGAAGGGGGGATTCTGTGTGAGTGTGTATATATGTGTGTGTGTGTGTGTGTGTGTGTGTAAGGGAAGGAGTGAGACAGACAATTGTGATACATGGAGCCGGCACAGTGGTACAGTAAGTTAATCCTCCACCTGTGGTGCCAGCATCTCATAAGGGCAACAGTTCTAGTCCCGGCTGCTCCTCTTCAGATCAAGCTCTCTACTATGACCTGGGAAAGCAGTGGAAGATGGCCCAAGCACTTGGGTGCCTGCACCTGCATGGAAGACCTGGAAGAAGCTCCTGGCCCCTGGCTTCGGATTTGTGCAGCTTTGTTGCGGCCATTTGGGGAGTGAATCAGCAGATGGAAGACCTTTCTGTCTCTTCTACTCACTTTCTGAAATTCTACCTCTCAAATAAATAAATAAATAATCTTTTTAAAAAATGAGAATTGTGATACACACTAGTAGTTATTAAAATTCTTTCTTTTCCTCCAGAGTATTTTCCTTCTTTTTCTCATTCATATGAATCACTGAACACTATACTTAACATAGAGCTAATCATATTCGTATAAAGCTAACTGAAAATAGGCCTTAGTAAAGAATAAGACTGAGAATAAGAAAGGGAAGAGGAAGGGGAATGGGAGAGTGGGTAGGAGATGGGCCTGGTGGGAAGAATTGCCAAAACCCTAAAGCTATAATTTTGGAAAGAATGAAGGGTGCAACTATAAAACAATATAGTCCTACATACTCCCCGAGACCCACTTCTAAGGGAACAGCTAAACAAAATGCCATAGGACCCCAAAATCCCTTAAGTCAGCTAATAAAAATAGCAGCTTAAGTGTTATAAAGACCAAATAGATAGGATTAAGTAATAAAGTGACCACATAGATAGGATCAAGTGAAAAATTCATTATATAAATAGGATTAAGTGTATGGAAACAATAATAAACAGAATTAAAAAGGAGAGAAGGCTCCAACATTGGAATCAGTCCATACAGCAGTCTCATAGAAAAACAGTTGCATTAGGTAGCACTCTGACCTCAGAATCAGCCCTTAAGGTACTCCAGTCAGACTGGAAAGCCCAGGAGAAGCATTTCAGATACGGAAAGCCAAGACACTCTGGCAAAAGACTTCCTACACAAAGGACCCCTATAGGCGAGATCCCAGAGGAAAGAAGGGGCCACCAAAGTATGATATACTTTTCTCTGAAGGGAGGAGGGAACGTCCATTTTGCTTATGACTCTGTTGAAATATGGCTCTTCATAAGAGCCTTTATGCATTGAAAAGCCATCATGTTAATGTTGACAGGTTTTCCAAAATTCTCATTTTTCTCTCAAAAACATTACTTTTATCATTCACACTAAATATATTCAATGTATTTTCTTTGAGATGGCAAGTTCAATTCATTTTTTCAGAAAATATTTACCAAATGCTCAAGTCTGAATAATTATAATTTCTATATCTATCACCATTTAAGTACAAAGGTTAAAAGAGTTGTGTAGACCAATGGAACAGAATAGAAACCCCAGAAATCAATCCATACATCTACAACCAACTTATCTTTAACAAAGGGGCTAAAATCAATCCATGGAGCAAGATGTTTTCTTTAACAAATGGTGCTGGGAAAACAGGATCTCCACATGCAGAAGTATGAAGTAAGACCCCTAACAAACACCTTAAACAAAAATCCACTCAAAATGGATCAAGGATCTAAATCTATTATCAGATACCATCAAATTACTAGGGAACATTGGGGAAACTCTGCAAGACATTGACATACACAAAGATTTCTTGTAAAAGACCCCAGAGGCACAGACAACCAAAGCCAAAATTGATAAATGGGATTACATCAAATTCAGAAGTTTCTGCACTGCAAATGAAACACTCAAAGTGAAGAGACAACCAACAGAATGGGAGAAAATATTTGCAAACTATGCAACTGATACAGGATTCATATCCAGAATCTATAAGGAGCTAAAGAAAATCAACAACAACAAAACAAACAATCCAGTTAAGTAATGGGCAAAGGACTTAAACAGGTGTTTTTCAAAATATGAAATTCAAATGGCTAACAGACACATGAAAAATGCTCAGGATCACTAGCTGTCAGGGAAACGCAAATCAAAACACAGTGAGGTTTCACCTTACCCCTCTTAGAATGGCTTTCATACAGAAATAAACCACAAAGTATGTGGGCGAAAAGGTACCTAATCCACTGTTGGAGGGAATGTAAACTGGTGAAGCCACTATTGAAGACAGTATGGAAATACCTCAGAAAGCTGAATATAGACCTACCATATGACCCAGCCATCCCACTCCTGGGAATCTACCCAAAGGAAATGGAATCAGCATATGAAAGAGTAATCTGTATCCACATATTTATTGCAGCCCAATTCACAATAGCTAAAATATGGAATCAACCCAGATGTCTATCAGCTGATAATTAGATTAAAAAACTATGATATATGTACACTATGGAATACTACTCAATGCTAAAGAAAAATGAAATGCTTTCTTTTGCAACAAAATAGAAGCAACTAGAAACCATTATACTTAATCAAATAAGACAGTCCCCAAAAGAAAATTACCATATGTTTTCTCTGACCAGTGGTAACTAACAAAGTAACTAAAATATAATAATGTATAGGAGTAAAATAGACATTCTGAATTTTTTTATTTTTTTGACAGGCAGAGTTAGAGAGAGAGAGACAGAGAGAAGGTCTTCCTTTTTTCCATTGGTTCACCCCCCAAATGGCTGCTATGTGCCGATCCGAAGCCAGGAGCCAGGTGCTTCCTCCTGGGTTCCCATGTGGGTGCAGGGCCCAAGCACTTGGGCCATCCTCCACTGCCTTCCTGGGCCACAGCAGAGAGCTGGACTGGAAGAGGAGCAACCAGGACAGAATCCAGGGTCCAGCACTGCAGGCGGATGATTAGCCAGGTGAACCGTGGCGCCGGCCGACATTCTGAAATTTGATAACTGTTTATAGCCCATGTCTCCTCTGTTGAGGAGCAGGTTTTTTTTTTTTTTTTTTTTTTTTTTTTTTTTTTTTTTTTTTTTTTTTTTTCCCCACACCATTTGTAGAACTCTTAGTGTAGGGTTAATCTTATGAACATAAAGTAATCTGAAAAAAATCCTTTGTAAGAATTAAAAGTGGGAATAGGAGAGGGAAGAGGACTTGTGGGCAGGAAGGGTGGGTAGGGTTCAAAGTATCACTATGTTCCTGAATGTGTATATTTGAAATACATGAAATTTGCATACTTGAAGCAAACTTAAAAAATAGTACACACGGTATTCTGTGAAAAGACGTGGCTTTTCAATCATATAGGTTTTTTGACTTGCGGTAAGCATCAAACTGTAGTAAGCCGTAGAAATGCATTCTAGATATTTTCCATTTTGTCATACAGAACATAAAAAATAGTCAAAGACATCAAAAACTAATAATTTTTGGTGATTTAGCAAAGATTTTTAGTGACTGAATTTTTTTTAAAGTATGGCGTTAACAACACAAACACTGCTAGTATAATTTATGCCTCTGCTTTGTATTTAGGTGCCACTTGTTTCTCCACCATTTCTTTGCACCATCACTGCAAACACAACATATTTTTTTTTAAAAAAAGACATTTTTCTTCACTATCACTATAAAGAATGCATAGAACTCCTGGAGATCTATGAACCACACTTTGAGAATGACTCATTGTTAGAGCTGGCCATACACATACACAAATATTTTGGTTTCATAAGGTGGCATTTTAATTTTCTAAAAACTCATGAGAGAAAGTACACAAATTCATAATATTTTAATACTGTACACATGAATTTAAGCCATTTATATCTTTACTGTGAAGACTAAAACATTACAATCACTATATTGAAAGACATAGAATGACAGAATAGATTAACAGGACTCGACTAAACACTGCTTACAGGAAACACACTTCACCTATAAAGACACAAGCAAACTGAAATCAAAAGAAAAGAATATTTCATGCAAATAGAATCCAAATGAAAATTGGAATAGCCATACTTTTTTTTTTTTTTTTTTTTTTTTTTTGACAGGCAGAGTGGATAGTGAGAGAGACAGAGAGAAAGGTCTTCCTTTTGCTGTTGGTTCACCCTCCAATGGCCGCCATGGCTGGTGCACTGTGGCCGGCGCACTGTGCTGATCCGAAGGCAGGAGCCAGGTGCTTCCTCCTGGTCTCCCATGCGGATGCAGGGCCCAAGCACTTGGGCCATCCTCCACTGCACTCCCGGGCCACAGCAGAGAGCTGGCCTGGAAGAGGGGCAACCGGGACAGAATCCGGCGCCCCGACCGGGACTAGAACCCAGTGTGCTGGCGCCGCTAAGTGGAGGATTAGCCTAGTGAGCCGCGGCGCCGGCCGGAATAGCCATACTTCTAGCAAACAAAATAGATTCTGAAATCAAAAGCAGTAAAAAGGTAATAAGAAGGTCATTATATAATGTTAAAGGGCTTAATTTAGCCAGAGGAAATTATATTTATAAATATATATGCACCCCAATATTGGGGCATCCAAATACATAAAGCAAATATTAATAGATATAAAGGGAGATATAGACTCTGATACAATAATAATATAGAACTTTAATACCTCATTTTCAGAAATAGACAAATCATATAGACAAAAAAAAATCAATAAAGAAGGAGCAGACTGAATTTGCACCCTAAATCAACTGAACTTAACAAAGTATCTTCCGAACTTTTCATCCAACAGCTACAGGATACATAGTTGTTTCTCAACCACACACCGAATATGTTCAGGAGAGATTATATAGTAACCTGCAAACAAGTCTCAATAAATTCCAAAGAATGGAAAACACATTAAATACCTTTTCTGATCACAATGCAATAAAACTAGAATCAAAAACCAAGAAATTTCTGGAAACTACACAAATACATGAAAATAAAACACCTTACTCCTAAACAGTCGATGGATAAACAAAGAAATCAAGAATGACATTTAAAGAAAAAAATTCTTGAAACAAATACAAATGTAGCCGGCGCCGCGGCTCACTTGGCTAATCCTCCACCTTGCAGCGCCGGGCACACCGGGTTCTAGTCCCGGTCGGGGCACCGGATTCTGTCCCGGTTGCCCCTCTTCCAAGCCAGCTCTCTGCTGTGGCCAGGGAGTACAGTGGAGGATGGCCCGAGTACGTGGGCCCTGCACCCCATGGGAGACCAGGAGAAGCACCTGGCTCCTGCCTTCGAATCAGTGTGATGCGCTGGCTGCAGCGCGCCGGCCGCGGCGGCCATTGGAAGGTGAACCAACGGCAAAAAGGAAGACCTTTCTCTCTGTTCTCTCTCTCTCTCACTATCCACTCTCCCTGTTAAAAAAAAAAAAAAAGAAAAAGAAAAAGAAAAAGAAAAAAAAATGCAAATGTAAACGCAACATACCAAAATAAATGGGATGCAGCCGACAAAGTACTAACAGTGAAGTTTAAGCAATCAATGCTTTCATCAAAAAACTCACAAAGATTTCAAAGAAGCAACTTACCACTGCATCTCAAGGAACTAGAGAAATGAGAATACATCAAATACAAATCTGGTAGAAGGAAACAAGTAACAAAACTTGTAGCACAAATAAATGACACAGAGACTAAAAACAAACAAAAAACCCACAAAAACCAATGTATTCAAGTGCTGCTTTTTTTAAGAGTCCCTCTGTGCACTTTTTAAAGACCAGCCCCACACAAATATTCCGTATTAAACAATGTAACAACAGAAGAGTTAAGGTCATGATGGGAGGAAAAAGTCACAGAGGAGTTGGTAAAATATATATATATGGATATATACAGTAAAATCAGTCAATTTGGAGAAAGAATGTGATATATTAACAAAAAATTTGTGCTCTGAAATACTAACAGCATAGGAAAGCTATTACTTTTTGTAATGTTGAAAGCAAAAAGCTAAAACATAATGTCAGTAATTGGTATTCAGTAAAGTACAGACAGCTGAACACATACAACAAATAAAATTAGAAAGGGAAGCACGTGTAAAACATGCAAATGCATTAGGAAATTCCAAAATACCTCTCTGAAAATCAGGCGGTTCTAGATAATATTTTTTATCATGTTAAAGAGTAAATAAGACAGGAGGCAAGCAAAAAATGCCATCCACATGTATGACCTACAAATATATAGAAGGTTTCCTACCCACATTAAGGTTTTTAAATATCTACTAAACATTTACAAAAGCTGATCATGTAATAGGCAGCAAAGACAACCTCAATTAATAGCAAAGGTAGAGACAGTACTGACCCTGTTTTCTGGACTTCATTTAATGTAATTATAATAATCAAATGATCACAATACATGGATATTCAGCCATTATTCACGTAGAAAATTAAAGGGGAAATTGTTATCTAGAAGCCAAAGAACTGAAAACCATTTTATACGGAATCCATCAATGCAATGAAAGAACTACACAGAGCAAAATGTAAAGCTTCATTACCTCTTATATTAAGCATATATAAACAAGTAAACCAACAAGAAGTACTCATTTAATGTGTTCTAATTTAATGGAGGTTTTCCTGGGCTCCACCCCATGACTGCTTGTTAACCATGGCAAACAGAAGCAGTTCATCCTTATCATCTTTCCTTGGAGTTTCTTCTAAACTAGAAACACAAAGGTGTGCAGACTGGTAATGGGGAAATAATAAAACAGGTAACACATTCCACAGGAAGATTCTGTGGATAATTCAACAATGGATCTCTAGAATTGAGTGCAACAGATGGTCCTCACATATTTGTTGAATGCAAACATGGCATCTGAGTTAAAACTCGAGGGGCTGCTGGATATAATGGTTAGGATTAGTTCAGCTGCAAGAAAACTGACACAGCAACAGTGACTTCTGTAGCATGAAAGTGAGATTCCCCCTTGTGAAACAATCTGGAGTGAGGCCGGCCAGCACTGTCACTCTGCTCCAGTCAGTCCTCAGAGACTTGGGCTACTCCAAGGCTTTCCCTGCAGAACGCTGCAGGAGTTCAAGGCCCAAACTAGCAGATCCAGTTTTCATATATTCTTCCCAGCAGAAGGAAGTGCCTGTCAGTTGCTTTTACAGAAGGCTCTGGGAAGATCAAAACACTTCTGCTTCCATCCTCATCAATAACTACATGGACAGCTAGGTGATACACTCTCTACTGTGAATAAATACCACCTCCCTGAGTATTTCATAACTGGGGAAAAAAAGGGAATCAACATTTGAGAAAACTACTAGTCCCACAATGGGAATAAAATATATCCAATATTCAGATATGCTCTATATTAAATATGCTTTATATAAATCCTGCTACAACAGTATAAGATTAAATAACTATCTCCATAAAAGGTCATAAAAATACTAGAATTTAGGAAATACTTTTTATACTGAAACTATCACTTAAGCCAAAGAGGCAACATGTAGATACTTTTAGGCTGCAGATCACAACTCTTAGCTTAGGGCTACCCAACTTCCAACAGAGAATTCTGTATTGTGCTTTTTGATATAATACTACTATGAAACATCATTGCTTTTATATAGCCTTAAATAAAATCAACATCAACTGAGATAACCTTAAGAAAATATCAAAACCCTAAAGTATACATCCAGAGAGACTTGCTGAATCCCAAAAGTACATTGCATAGATGCTACAAACTCAGTAAGGGCTTAGACCTTGACAGAGCGAACACTTCTAGGTTTCCTCCTTTAATTAAGTCTAGTGAGTGAGAATTTGTGAATTGAAGCTATTTTCTTTTAGTTGCCAACAAGTTAAGCCAAATATCCTGAAGTCAATTTATGGAGACTAACCTGAGTTTTGTCCCAACATTATTTGTATGCTGTATAAAGTTCCTTCATCAGCGAGAGAAAGCTAGAGAAAAAATAAAGTAAATATCATCTGATCTGCTGTAATTATCTGAAGATCTGCCATCAGAGCCTTTGGGAGTGAAACTTAAAAATCCAGTTGCAAAGTATCAGCCTGAAAGAGTATAGAGGTATATCTATGGCAGATAATTACGAGCCCGGTGTTCATTATAGTTTTGAAAATAAAGGTTACCCTCTTCTCCTGCACTGATATCAAGGAAAATTACAGAGGAAATAGGTTTCTTTGAATTGCTTAATATAAAAGATAGAATTCTGAATACCATGGAACTCTAGATCATACAGGTTCAATTTTTAATAAATTGTTATCAGTCTACAATACATTATAACAACATGTCACATTTGCCTCTAAATCTGCTTTTAAAAAGTGCCATGAATTTCTGCCAAAGCAACTAAATTTTAACCTGAAAGTTTCTATGCTCTATACATAAAGCATTGTTTTTCTAGTATGACCAGAATAATATGGATCATGATAGTTAACATTGCTACTATCACTATTAAAAATCAATAAACAGCTTTAAATGATTTCTACAAGTTATAATTACTGTCTGACATATGAGGGCATTGCAAAAAAAATTCATGAGAGAAATGGAACAAAAAGGCAAGTTTACTTTGGGGCAAACATTTTTGAAATTAATGAGGTTAAGTACTCAGGTAAGAAGCTCCTGGGCACATACAGATGGGCACACACAGAAGTGGGAGTCTGAAAGGGTACACAAGCTGGGTCTTCTCTCTAACCAGAACACAGAGTAGGGAAGAAGAGGGAGTCATTGTAGCAGAAGAGCTGGAAGCAAGGAAAACAGTGGGTGAGAACAGAAGTATTTCTGAACACTACCTAAGATGGAAAGTGGGGAACAGCAGGTTTTGATCTTTTTTTGTCTAAGCCTTTTCTCTGCACTTAAACTTTGAGGAATTGATTTACCTCTTGTAAGAATACACAATGGAAGACAACAAATAAACGCAGTACTTATAACTGTCAGACTTCTGTATGCATACGGATCTCTAAACAGAGCCTGCTAGCATTATTTCAAACCAGAGATCAGAGAAAAGGGGACAGCTTGGTGACAGGGGTTATCACGTTGAAATGTTTTAATGCAGATCACATCATGCTTATATAGCACAACCAAGAAACTGACCACAGATCCCAAAACCACTAATAGCACCTGACTTCTTTAAAAGTCTATACAATACTTTTATATTTCATTCTATGATTTCAATTCCATAACAAGAAGAAAAAACATTTTTCTCTTTTCATTTACAGCTCCAATTTTTCTGTATTCAGGTGGCTTCTTCTTCTTGTGCACTTGATTCCTGCTCATCTCTAAGTTCTCCGTCTTTCCTGCACTTGGTGTCCAGTTAATGCCCTATGATCCTCCAGATATCATTATGAAGGGTGCCCTTTCCTATATTATGTCCTCTTCTTTTTTGGTGGCATAGTACAAAAAGTGCTATGTATTTCTCCTATGAGATTACTCATCACATGACATTCAAATGAGCTGCTTATATGTTGAAGTACGTACTGCTCCGCCTAATTCTCCTAGAGTCCTTTATCCTTCTGATACGTGCCCCACTACAATTCCTGGTTTTCTCACTGGAAGAAGGTTCTTTAGGCTGTGAAGTTGCTGTTCTCAAAAGTCTTTGAAATCTGAAGAGCTTACCCCTTATCACTGCCACTTAGCTAATGAGGGATTCCTGTGGGATATGAAACCTACTCTCTTACCTCCACCTGGGACAGACTCTACAGCAAAATTTATCCTCCATAGATCCTTGAAGTCTCAGGCTGAAGCTCTCTGCTTGAAATCACATCCCTGCCTATCTTCTCCCCCTTCCCTCATTTCATGCTCCATTAGCAGTTTCTCCGAAGAATACTCCTGGAACAAAATCACTTGCACAGGAATCCTCATCTCAAGCTGCATTTGTAAAGAACTCAACCTCAGACATAATTCTCTTGCCTTTAATGAACTGTAAGCTCATTATGGAAAGGAGTATACTTGATCTTGGCATCCTCAGCACGAAGAATGGAGCCTGGCACACACTATTCAGTAACAAAGTCTCTGTGGCTGAGTAGATTCCTGGCACTTTAATTCCTGCGACAGTACAAATATCAATTGTATATAAAATTTCACTCCATAAAGCACTCACAATATAGTGAATTTCAGCTAATTGAGATGTTCATCTTTTAATACATACTTCTTAAATGAAAGTTTTCATTTTGCCGTATAGACAGAGGGATTTTTACTTAAGTTCTATAATTTTTACTGAATTTTTATTGATACATGTAAATTTTTTATTATACTTTGAACATGAGTAGTTGACGTTAGATGAAAGTATCAAAAGATAGCTTTGTAATAAAATTATAAATATGCACTGAATTAATTATGAGCATTATTATGACTAAAATAAACTGATAAATGGATAAAATGAATTCATAAGGTAAATTTGTTCAAGAGAACTGATACTGGAGAAAAAAATATAATCATGAAAACAAAAGGCTAGGTGATAAGAGCTAAGAATTAGTTTACAAAACCACTCAAGTGTTAGTATAGATTTAAATTACCAAATGAATCAACAGTACAATACAGCTGGTATCAAAATGTCAAACAATGTGCTGAATATACTCAAATACGAAATTTAAAGATCTGACTTCATTTTTATCATTATAATATTACATATATGCTATAGACAAATCAGAAAAAATTGGCCATAAGGTAAATGGAGAGAGATTTTTTAGTCATTTACACAATGAAAAATCCTCTCTTAGATTTCACCTGTGATTTGTACTTACCTCCCTAACTCTCAATGGCCGAGTGCCTTAAAGGAAACTCGCCTCCTCGGTCATCTCATCATACACTTCTTCTTTTCTTTTCTTTTTTTTTTTTTTTTGGACAGGCAGAGTGGACAGTGAGAGAGAGACAGAGAGAAAGGTCTTCCTTTGCCGTTGGTTCACCCTCCAATGGCCGCCACGGCCGGCGCATTGCGGCCGGCCGGCGCACCGCGCTGATCCGATGGCAGGAGCCAGGTACTTATCCTGGTCTCCCATGGGGTGCAGGGCCCAAGCACTTGGGCCATCCTCCACTGCACTCCCAGGCCACAGCAGAGAGCTGGCCTGGAAGAGGGGCAACTGGGACAGAATCCGGCGCCCCAACCAGGACTAGAACTCGGGATGCAGGCACCGCAGGCAGAGGATTAGCCTATTAAGCCTCGGCGCTGACTTCAATATACTTCAAATATCATTTACATAATGAACTGAAATTAGTGTATGTAGTTCAGACCTCTCCACTAAATCCCAGACTTAGAGCTACCAGCTGTTTGTTCTCCATGTCCAATCTAACATATCCAGTAGGAACCATTGGTCTCCCTTCCAAATGAACTCTCCTCGCCTTTCCCAACTGAATTACTGGTAACTCTGTGCTTTCAGTCATTTAGACCCCAAACTGTCTAGCTTAAAAGAAAGGGAATTTCAGTAAAAACAAAAAGTCATACTATTAAACTTGGTTCCAAACAACTACACCAGATCTTTGATAGACTTTATATTATATAACTCGAGAAGAAAATTAGTCATTTACTCAATTTTTATGTTTGTAAGGGGTCCCCAAGACCACACCTAGGGTCAATGATTCACAAAGCACTCATGGACCATAATATATAGTCATACTCATAACTATGATATATTACAATGAAAGCATACAAAGCAAAATTAGCGGAAAGAAAAAGGTCTGTGGAGCAGATTGGAGGAAAAGACCACAAGTTTCCAAAAGTACCCTCCTTTGTGGAGTCACAAAAAATGTAATTTAGCCCCATCATTGAACCATGGCAATGAACCATACAATGCTGAATATGAGGGAGGCTCATTAGAGACTCAGGGCTCAAAGTTTTAACTGGGATCTGTTTATTACACACTCTCTGCATAGGATATATCAAAATCCCAATATCCCAGGAAAGAGAGTGAATATTCAGCAAAAATAGAGTTTTCAAAATCTATGTAGATACAACGAGCTACCCTGATGTTAGGGAATGCTGGGACTGCTCCTGAAAATCAAATTCCCAGATGTTAACCAAAGGACAACCTTGCACATAAGGTTTTCTAAAGGCAGTAGTCTCAAGACTGCTAGGTTAACATTTTTCTGCACACATATGTACCATGTAAGCAGAAGGGTTGTGTGGGCATCGTGGAGAGGGCCTGTAAAAGTGAAATGAATTGATCTAATTATATTTTGACCTTTCCGTCATCATTGTCTGAAAATCAATTGTGATACCTGGAGCTCTAGAATCCACCTCAGATTGTGCATCAACTCCAATGTAGCAGTCCTGAATAGGTACCTGATGTCACCAAGAAGTCATCCTAGCATCTCAGCATTGTCTGCAATTATATCATTCTTCCTGTCACTCAGAGTCAACGCTTGATTTGTTTAATCTACTATTATTTCTGAATTCAGTGACTAAAAGCCAAATCGGAATTTTTCATGAAAAGTTGAAGCAAAATAGAAGAAATACATTTTTAACATTCGAAGATCCTATAATTGAAATATCTGCTTTGTTTTTCAAGCACAAAATAATCACCCTTGGAGGAACATCTAGATATGCCCCAAGAAATAAAGGAGATTGCACATATTGGAAATGTTGCATTTTAAAGAATCTTGATGTGAACAGCAGCTCACATGAGAAGGTACATACTATTGTACTGGTTTAAACAAACAAACAAAAAAATCCCTAAACTGGGCTTCAAACAGCCTAAAGTGGAATATCCCAACTTAATCACAATGTGTCATTTTAATATAGGGAAAGTATTGTAATGACATATGTATTTCAAACACATTTGTTTCTATAATGTGAGTAGATAAACATGAGCTCTGGAGAGCATTCCGGTTTCACTGTAATGTTTCTCCCACAAGTCTAAAAGGCTTCCCTGATTTAAATTTACCGTGATTACACTTAACAATCAATATTGATTTACGATAAATTTTACAAATTAAAGATTCTGTTTTAAGTGTTGCTGCTGAGTAGCGTTTCCATCTTCTCCTTATGGGTTTCTTATGGGAATTCTCTCACCATTATTCTCAGTCTTGTTGAAAGTGAAGCCCTAATGTCTTTAATGCTTTTTTATAATAGAATATAATCTAAATTAACAGCACTGCAGACCCTGCTGAGTATCAGAAATGTAATAAAAGAATACGTTGCTCTGTTCCACTCACTCCAAGACAGCAATCTTCTAAAGTTGTATTTATATTTGCATATTTGCAAGGTAACCAATGAACTCTTGCCATTTAAAGGACTAAAAAATATGTATCAGCACATAGAGAAGAATGAGAATGTCATCAAGACATATAGGCTTGAAAGACATTTGTAATTATAGTAATCCAGGATTCTCCTACCAAGTTTAATTTAATCAGGCTGTGCCAAATAAATATCACAGAGAAATTATATTTCATGTTTCTGTAAACTCACTAAAGTACCTCTAAATCGCCAAAGAAATATTTTAGAGTTAATCATCTGTCACTGTACGTTTTTCTAGGCGTTTGGGACTGGAAAAAGAAAAATTAGCATCTGCAATTCTTATGAGCAAATCTTCACCTCTCATTTTGCTGCTGAAATATTTGACAAACGTCTTTAGGACTGCCCAAACAAGAACAGTAACATTTTCAGGGCACTTTACTGCACCAGGAGGCGTAAGCGACCTTCAAGCACAACTGTCAGCTTAACACTGCAACTCCACACAGCATTCAGGTGACCGCAAGCCTGCCAGCAGGAAGATATGCACAACTCAACCGAGACCTAGGGAATGCTACACACATGTTCATGTACACAGCCCAGTATCCAAACCCATGAGTCAGACAGCATTATCAGTACACTATTCTCACACAGACTAGAAATATTTCAGCCAAGTAGAATAACGCCAGGGAGGGATACTGAAAAACATTGAACTCCTTTCCATTTTAAGTAAAGCTTAGGGAAAAGAAGAAATACGAACTCTTCTTGTGCTAATTTCTCTACTAGACAACTAGCATAGCTGTATTCATAGAAACGCCACTGATAAAAATTGTTGTCCTCAACTGTCAGATGACCGAACTAAGATTCAGAAATATGACCTTAGTGTACCTTTATTTTTGACATGTTGTGGCCATGTATTCCCCATATAATATATAGATAAACATGTTCCTTGAAGGAACATGATATGCAAATTTGATAAACCAAATAATTAAGTTTCTTAATGTGTGCTCCTGTAAAAACAAAAAGAAATATAAACTAAATTCCTCAAAGCTACATAATGAGTAAATAATGGTTCTTGGATTCTAACAAGAATCTGCATAACTCTTTCTAGTAAAAATCACAAATATGAGTATTTGTTAAGGACTTACTCTGGCATATTCTTTAGAACTATATCTCATGTAATCCTCACAAAAACATACTAGTTTAGTATTATATTCCCAGGTTACACATGAGAAAACTGAAACTTTAGGTAGGGAAATTATTTTCCCAGAATCTCTAGTATATAAGGGCCTGGGCTCAATCTCCGGTATTAAGAACTGTCTACTGGCTTTAATTCAAGCAGACTTGAAAATCTTTCTCTAAGTAAAAATGCAAACACACATACATACAGCTTTAATCCAATGCACTGTTAAACTTTACTGAATCACCTATTGTAAAGTTTTATGGCCAAAGAGGAGGGTCCTCAAAAAGTTCATGGAAAACATATTTGTGATATTCAAAAAGTATTTTAAACCAAAAGAAACTTATCTTGGAATTCCATTTTTCCACAAACTTTTAAAAGCCCCCTTGCATTTAAGTTTTGCCAGATTATTTTTCGTAACTGAAACGGTGATGAGGGAGGTAGAACAAGATGCTCCAATGATTGCGTCTCCACAAAGACATTAAGCTCAACGGCCCCTCACTCACCGAGCCGCCTGCACAAGAGGTAAAGAAGCCAGCTAAGAGGCTGCAGGGCCTGGCTCTAGTAAAACATTAAGTAAAACCCAGTACCGGCAGGGCCCCACAGCCCCTGCTCGCTGCCCAGTACCAGCAGACTGAGCTTCTAGTCCTTTCTCAGGGAGTGAAGAGAATGATACCACAAGCCCACCTCCTAGGTTGGGGGAACAGTGAAGCAAAAATCTCATCAGTGGGGAGTCAACTGATAAACTGAGCGCAGCACTTTGCTTTGGAACTCTGTGCTGGGCCTGCCCCAGTGAGACCCGGAACCTGAAAAAGCCCAGTGGGCCATGTCCCCAGGCAGTGTAGACAGAGAGAGGGTCTACACCTTTTCTGGCAACACGCAGAGACTTGCACCCCAGTAGGATCGATCCAAGTTGTGGACTATGTCATCAACTCCTTGTGCAGGCATGGGATGTATGCGAGAGGCACAGAGGTTTTCTGCAGCTGTGAGACCCACGTAGAACACATGTCAGTGTCAGCCTCTGCCACCAAGGCCATGCCTTCACTACTCCCTCTCCAAAATACCTCAGGCAGACAGCAAGGGGCAAGACTGCAGCCACCGAGAGTACAGCATGACGGCGAGCCCAAGACTGGTAATTCAGTGTTGTGTTGGCAAAACCTGCTCCTGGGCAGTTCTTAATGGTCCTTGTCCTCAGGCCAGTGCCTGTGCATAGGTTCTCTGGACCCATTTTGGTGCCAAATAGAGAGTTGGTGCACAGCTAACTGGATTTATATCCCAGCCAACAGCATCCCATATGGGCGCTGATTTGTGCCCCGGCTGCTCCTCTTCTGGTCAAGCTCTCTGCCATGGCCTGGGAAAGCAGTGGAGGATGGTCCAAGTGCTTGGGCCCCTGCACCCACGTGGGAGACCCAGAAGAAGCTCCTGGCTCCTGGCTTTGGATTGGCGCAGCTCCGGCTGTTGCGGCCATCTGGGGAGTGAATCAGCAGACGGAAGACCTCTCACTTGCTCTCCCTCTGCCTCTCTGTAACTCTCCCTTTCTAGTAAATAAATAACAAGCACATTACCAAGGCTGAATCCAGAAGAAACAGAGTATCTGCACATACCAGTAATGAATAAAAAAAACAATCAGAAATAAAAAGTTTCTCATAAAAAAAAAGCCAGTACCCGATGGGGTTTTGGAGACTGAGTGTTCCAATTACAGAAAAAAGTAACTTGAAGCTATATGCTGAGCAAAGAAGGGAAAAGATGAGTGTAAAAGCTCTAAGAAAAGGATCTCCAATAGAAGTCTTCTTAAAGCAAGAAGTTTCCACAAACAGTAGTGAACTGTTAGGATATCATCGTCAGCACAGATAATGTTATCAGTTTCAAGATACATGCACCAAATAGCAAGTTAGAGATTTTGATTTTCCCCTTACAATCACCCCATATCCTCAGGATACAGTTCACTAATTGCTATATATATATATATATATATATTTTTTTTTTTTTTTTTTTGACAGGCAGAGTGGACAGTGAGAGAGACAGAGAGAAAGGTCTTCCTTTTCCGTTGGTTCACCCTCCAGTGGCCGGCGCACTGCGCTGATCTGAAGCCAGGAGCCAGGTGCTTCCTCCTGGTCTCCCATGGGGTGCAGGGCCCAAGCATTTGGGCCATCCTCCACTGCACTCCCCGGGCCACAGCAGAGAGCTGGCCTGGAAGAGGAGCAACCGGGACAGAATCCGGCACTAGAACCCGGTGTGCCGGCACCTTAGGTGGAGGATTAGCCTATTGAGCCGCGGCGCCGGCCTCACTAATTGCTATTGTTTCGGAGGGTGCCTTCTTGCAGCTCAGAGTCTGGAAGCTAAAAAATCTACCAGAATCCCTTGCAATAACAGTGCAAATCTGGATTGTGGTCGATAATAATTCAGAATGAAATTAACTGGGAATAGATCTATTTTGAGAAGAATAACTTTGCAGGTGCAAACAACAGTATGCATTGTTAAAAAAATGGACCCAACAGTTCTAGGCAGAACTACCTAAAGCCTTGATCATATCCCAGGTACAGTTTGTCTAACTCTTGGGAGGAAAATTTCATGATTTTAACAGAGGAAGCCAATTCTTTTGTGGACAGGCTAGTGATATTATGTGGTTACCCTGGATGTTACTCCTAGAGATATAGCCATAGGATTTTTGCCTGCAGTCTTTACAGTAAGTTTTGCAAGGAGTTAATTACTTGGATTAATGTACATGTTCTTAAACAATATAGAATGGATTTTATTATCTCTAACTGTACTCTACGAAGCCTCTTCTCCTCTTGCTCTGACCTGCCTGCAATCCGATTCACCTTGAAAGTCAGGCTTTGTGGAGAAAATGTCCAATGTCAGCAACACCTCTTTGACCTTCATTCTCCAAAGTTATGCTTCTCTTTTTGGAATTAATTTTCTGTGTTACCCATAGCCAGGGACTACCATTTTATTCCATAATTATAAACACACACTGAAAAATCTAACTACCCAGCAAAATTGATATATTGACAAAGACTCTTTACTGCTTAAATATTAGCAGTCAATTCTAGAGTATAAATGATGCATTTCAATTCTTTCATTTTAATGAGAGCAACAGGAAGGATGGAGAATAGGAGGGCAGCAGCAAGTGAGGCGAGAAGTGGCTCCTTCGATTTACGATGAAGAATCAGAATTCTGAATCTGCTAAATAGAAATATTATTTGGGGCTACATGAAATATGCAAAAACTACTGTGCATAATCCATAAATACGTCAGTGTGACTTCTACTAAAGGTAAGCTCTTAGAAAAGTTTTACAGTCAGTATTTAAATTACCAGTGTGGCTACATTTCAATAACTAACTATACGAATTTTTAAAATAAAACTTTGCTCTTTGACGGTAAATTATGTACAAGTTCACCTGTCTACATAGTTAACACTAACACGTATAAAAGCATGACTACTTAGTGAATGCTTAGTTTCATCTTAACATAATGGAGATTTCTTTATAATACCTGTAATAATAGAATTCGTAAGCATGAGAGAACTGCTTATGAAACACTAAGCTATATGTCAGGCAAAATATGCATAAAACTGATTACAAAATTAACATATTAAATCTATGTCAAAAACAATGCATATGATATTGTTCCTCACTTAGTTTTGAAGCCAACTGTGGGGAAATATATTTAATTTGCAATAGTGGACTGTCCTTATGCTTTTTTACATCTGAACTTTGTACATTAGGCCTCTGCTACCGTTTTGTTATGTGCATCCCAGTGCTTTGAAAACTCTTCAGGTGCTAAGAGATATGTGTGAAGTGAAGCAGGAGAAAACATGGGGCCTGCTGTTCCTAAATATTTATTAAAAGATGCTGCTTTACAAACGCAAATGACAGAAAAGTGCATTTATTAAAAGTTTATAGGAACCGGTGCCGTGGCACACTAGGTTAATCCTCTGCCTGCAGTGCCGGCATCCCATATGGGTGCCGGTTCTAGTCTCAGCTGCTCCTCCTCCAATCCAGCTCTCTGCTATGGCCTGGGAAAGCAGTAGAAGACAGCCCAAGCCCTTGGGCCCCTGCACCCAGGTGGGAGACCCAGAAGCAGCTCCTGGCTCCTGGCTTTGGATTGGCCCAGCTTCAGCTGTTGCAGCCATTTGGGGGAGTGAATCAGCAGATGAAAGACCTTTCTGTCTCACTGTCTGTAACTCTACCTCTCAAGTACATAAATCTTTTTAAAAAAAAGTTTATAAAAGAAACCATACTTTGTAGTTAGGTAAAAGGCACAATACTGACCTAACAGCATGTTGAACTATTCTAGTTCAGACTCACATTGAAAAGTTTCTGAGTAACAAAAAAATCACTGTGTATTCAAAACCTTTTTAAAATCATGAAGTAGGGTGCCTAACTCACAATTAGCTACATAACAAGAACTCAGATACTTTAGGAAAATAGGTGACACTGATGAAACTAGTTCAGCCTGCCTACTGGTCCTTGAGTTATTAAGGGAAATCCTGAAGATATTTTCACCTATCTGGATAATCTGAATTATGACCAGTGCACACCACCATAAAAACCTACATTTTATTTGATATATTTTTCTTGTTATTTACTTTATTTTTTACAATTTGATAACAACCCAAATCACACAGTGATAGAGATAAAATAATCAGATATAAGTATTGAATATTTGCGTAATATTTATGTGTATGAAATGTATAATATGAAATATCTACATAAATATTTACACACACTACTATATCTTTAAAATGCTCCCTGGAATGTACATTTTGAAAAAATGTATATTTCAAAATTTCATTGGACTAGAGGCTTCCATAGCCTTGGTAGCTCATGACAAGAGCTTCCGGTGATTACTGACGTCATAAATAAGAGTGTTAATTGTTAAATCAACAACAGGAGTCACTGTGCACTTACTCCCCATGAAGGATCTCTGTCCTTAATGTGTTGTATTATGTGAATTAATGGTTAAATTAGTCTTCAAACAGTACTTTATACTTTGTATGTCTGTGTGGGTGCAAACTGTTGACATCTTTACTTAGTAATACTAAGTTGATCTTCTGTACATAAAGATAATTGAAAATGAATCTTAATGAAGATGGGATGGGAGAGGGAGTGGGAAATAGAATGGTTTGCAGGTGGGAGGGTGGTTATGGTTATGGGGTGAAAAACTGCTAAAATCCAAAAGTTGTACTTTCAAAATTTATATTTATGTTATTTAAAGAACTATTTTATTTATTTGAAAGACAGAGTTACAGAGAGAGGTAGAGACAGAGAGAGAGAGGTCTTCCATTCTGCTGGTTCACTCCCCTGATGACTACAACAGCAGGAGCTGCACTGATCCGAAGCCAGGAGCCAGGAGCTTCTTTCCAGCCTCCCAACTGTGTGTAGGAGCCTTAGGACTTGGGCCATCTTCCACTGCTTTCCCAGGCCATAGCAGAGAGCTGGATTGGAAGAGGAGTAGCCAGGACTAGAACCGGCACCCATATGGGATGCTGGCACTGCAGGCTGGGGCTTTAACCCACTGTGCCATAGCGGCAGCCCCCCCAAAATTTATATTTATTAAATAAAAGTTTTCTAAAAAAAAAAAAGAGAGAGTTGGAAAAACCGAAAAAGCTCTTTGGCTATAAATAATAAAACGTAATTAAGTCTCAATAAATGGTACCTCCCAATCTTATAAGACATATACTATTATAGTATTTTTTTTTAATTTTTTTTATTTTTATTTTTTTTAACTTTTATTTAATGAATATAAATTTCCAAAGTACGATTTATGGATTACAATGGCTTCCCCCCCATATCGTCCCTCCCACTCACAACCCTCCCCTTTCCCACTCCCTCTCCCCTTCCATTCACATCAAGATTCATTTTCGATTATCTTAATATACAGAAGATCAGCTTAGTATACATTAAGTAAGGATTTCAACAGTTTGCTCCCACACAGAAACATAAAGTGAAAAATAATAGATGATTTTTTTTAAATGATGATGAAATCAGATCTGACCTATTGTCATGTTTAATCCCAGTGAGAGTCAAGTTGGGAGTTGATAATTTCTTTCTTTTTTTTTTTTTTTTTTACAGAGGATCAGTTTAGTATGCATTAAGTAAAGATTTCAACAGTTTGCACCCCCATAGAAACACAAAGTGAAATATATTGTTTGAGTACTCGTTATAGCATTAAATCTCAATGCACAGCACATTAAGGACAGAGATCCTACATGAGGAGTAAGTGCACAATGACTCCTGTTGTTGACTTTACCAATTGACACTCCTGTCTATGGCATCAGTAATCTCCCTATGCTCCAGTCATGAGTTTCCAAGGCTATGGAAGCCCTCTGAGTTCTCCAATTCTTATCTTGTTTAGACAAGGTCATAGTCAAAGTGGAGGTTCTCTCCTCCCTTCAGAGAAAGGTACCTCCTTCTTTGATGACCTGTTCTTTCCACTGGGATCTCACTCACAGAGATCTTTTGCCAGAGTGTCTTGGCTTTCCATGCCTGAAATACTCTCATGGGCTTTTCAGCCAGATCCGAATGCCTTTAGGGCTGATTCTGAGGCCAGAGTGCTATTTAGGACATCTGCCATTCTATGAGTCTGCTGAGTATCTCACTTCCCATGTTGGATCACTCTCCCCTTTATTTATTCCATCGGTTAGTGTTAGCAGGTACTAGACTTGTTTATGTGCTCCCTTTGACCCTTAGTCCTTTCATTATGATCAATTGTGAACTGAAATTGATCACTTGGAATAGTGAGATGGCATTGGTACATGCCACCTTGATGGGATTGGATTGGAATCCCCTGGTATGTTTCTAACTCTACCATTTGGGGCAAGTCAGCTTGAGCATGTCCCAAATTATACATCTCTTCCCTCTCTTATTCCCACTCTTATGTTTAACAGGGATCACATTTCAGTTAATTTTCAACACTTAAGAATAACTGTGTATTAATTACAGAATTAAACCAGTCATATTAAGTAGAACAGACAAAAAAACTACTAAGAGGGATAATGTATTAAGTTGTTCATTAACAGTCAGGGCTATGCTGATCAAGTCACCGTTTCCCATAGTGTCCATTTCACTTCAACAGGTTTCCTTTTTGGTGTTCAGTCAGTTGCATGTTATTTGTGTTAGAATGAAACATTGATTTTGTTATGTTTTGGAATACTCAAGTTGTAATAAAATAAATAAAACCATTAAAAAAACAAAAACAAATAATTTCATTGCACTAAAATACACAACTTTTTAGTCTTTTAGATTCTTTTAGTCAGATCATAGGATCACACCAAATGCATGAAAATTACTACAACACAATTTACATGTTAATTTGATACTAATGTAGAGAGAATAGAGTCAGTGTAGTTCATAGATCCAATTCTAAGAATATAATACTTTTTGCCTTCCTCCCATTTCATTGTTTTCTTTTCAATTTATATTATAGTCAAAGGCTTAATGATTCACTAAATAAAGAGTTTAATAAGTAAAAATGAAAAAGACCTTATTTCAGAGGGAATACAGACAAATGCTACAAAGAATAATCAAGTGAAAAGGTGATCATTTCACTCATATGTAGTAAATTTTGGAATAATCATTGATCATTAATACTATTAGTACTATAGCATTTTTAACCATTGGTTTAACAACAATATAAAATAAAATTTGACAAAACTATAGTTTCAGCAATACTGATAGACACAGATGTTTCTTTTTTTGTTTTGTTTTTTGCTATTTTTTTGCTTTTTTAAAATTTTATCTCCCACATACAAGGGCGAACATGCAGTGTTTGTCTTTCTGTGTCAGCTTACTTCACTCAGTATAAAAATTTTAAATATTTATGGAATACCATAAGGTGTTTTGATATATTCAAACACTGTAAAATAGCCAATCAGGATAAATGTATCTATATCCTCAAACATCAAGTATTCCTTTATAGTGAAAATATTCAAAATCTTTTCTTCTAGATTTCTTTTTTAGAGAAATATATAATAAACTAGTATTATCTTTAGTCATTTTACTATGAAATAGAACATCAAAATTTCTTCTAATTTCCATGAACTCATACATATACATTGATCTATTATAAATGTATATATACCTATACATGAGTATCATACATTCTCTATAATTATAAATCCTCTAACATATAAAGTACCCTGAGGTAAATTATAAATACTATTTATCAATTATCAGTTAAGGTACTAACACATCTTAAACTTTATTTTCAGTAGTTTCCACATCATATTCCTTCAGTAAAGGTAACAATAATGACCTAAGGCCTCAGGATTCCAAGAGCAGATCCAGCCATGCTACTCTACCTGAAATACCCAGAAAGCTTAGCTATCAACTATACCTAAATATTCCAGACATTTTTTTCTGGCAATAGTGCATGTTAAGTATACAAAACTAAGAGAAGATAAACATTGGTTGAATTTATCCCATAAAAGGAAATGATGTCCATTCCAAGATACTACCATGACATCCCATGAAAAAGATTTTTAGCTCTTCCATTACATTTATATAGTCACTACTTCGGATAAGGTAAACTTTGTCACAAATCCCACTGCCAAAGGAATGCAGTCATGTCAGATCTCTAATAAACAGCAAATACTAGCGTACACTGAATGGCCCTATATATACACATATATTTTATTTTCCCATAACATTCTTTGATGAAAGTTTTTACTTCAGTCAATTAATGTCTATTTATACAATGACTATAACTGTTCCTAATTGGGAAAGCAATGTTCATATATATAATTATTTGAACACATAATTATACATCTAATTGCATAATTATAGGGTATACTGAAATGATCAAAATTTCATTATCTTATAGATTTTGGAAGACTGTATAGCATTTATTAAGAATCAAAAAGACAACAGAGTCAAGCATCATTGATAATACTATCTTTAAAAATGCTTATTTTCCAAAGTTAATTTAAGACTTGAGAGAGAAATAAGGTAATGACATGCTAATGTTTCCATACCAGTTCACAGAACAATTCCTCTTTCTGCCATGTTATTTCAAAATGGCTGTTGATGATATCCCACCAGTCCTTTGTTCTGTTCATTCAATTTATTAATTTATGGTACATTTTTCATTTCCACGTTTTGAACAGGTGGAGATGTTTTTTTAAAAAACAAAGCAGTTTTGAGGGGAGGCCAGTGTTGTGGAACAGTGGGTAAAGCATCGGCCTGCAACACCATCATCCCATATGGATGCCAGTTCAAGTTCTAGCTGTTCCACTTCCAGTCCACCTCCCTGCTAATGGTCTGTGAAAAAAATCCATGAAATATGGTCCAAGTGCTTGGGCCCTTGCACCCATGTGGAAGATCAAGATGAAGCTTCTGGCTCCTGGCATTGGCTTGCCCATCCGATAATGAACCAGTGGATGGAAGATCTATCTCTCTCTCTCTCCTCCCATCTTCTCTCTCTCTCTCTCTCTCTCTTTCTGTCTCTCCCTCTCTGTAATGCTTTCAAATAAACAAATCTTTTTTTTTTTTTAAAAAAAAAGGAGGAATTTTTTTTTAAAGAGACTCATTATAGAAAGAATAACATGAAAATCTGAAATTCATCCATCCAGTGTAGGGAAAAGGAATTTTACAGCCTTTTCCATTCCTTATAATCTTGGCTAAGTGAATACATTAATACTAGCTATCTTACTCTAGATGCTTTAAAAAGAACATAGCCTGAGGCAAGGATTAGAGCAGTCACATTTTCTTTGGGAGATGTAAGTCCAAGAAAAAAAGCTGAGGTTAATAAAGGGGTAGAGGGGATCTTAGCAAAGAAATATGTGAGACAAGGCCCAGAATATGCTGATTATGATATGCTTGTCCTGTGCACACACAATTACCTGGAACGTTTGCAAACAGGAAACACACTTGCACTTAGTAATCTAGCGAGAAATAGACAGGAATTTGTCTCTTTCTGTTTGTCCATATTCATACCACAGATTCATGAACTGCTTCTCCCATATGATTGAGCTTCATTCCTTGGCCCCCAGCGCTTGTTCAGAAAGCCAGAATTTGAAGACTTCAAAATGACCTTGGGACTCAATGACTTAACCCCTATCAATGTCTGGGTCAAAAAGTAAAGAAAAAAGGGGAATGAGGAGGCAATCCTGCGCTCTGAGAAAATGGAACAACACGAGGAGACACCAATTATATTACCAGGTAAGTGTTACAAAGATTAAAGCTGAAGAATCCAATTTACCCTACAGGAAAGATCTGGGAAAGTCAGGCGAATCATGACTGAAGCAGACCGAACAGCACATGCTCTTTCTGGAATAAAAGAACGCTAAGCAGGCAGCATGCCTTCTTCCAAAGTTTATAAAAACGGCGACTTGGTCACTGAAGTTTTCCCAGATGCTAAATGAGTGCTAAATTAAGGAATCGCCCATTGTGAGGCCCTCAGAGAGGGGATAGAAGGGTGTGGTCCCTTCCCACATTAGCGAAGTATTAATGTATCCAATAATCACCCCACTTGAAAATGTTTAAAATGAGTTAACGTGGATTTCTGAGAAAGTTTCCCAAGCTGGGCCACAAAATGCAAAGAAAATCTTTCATGAAAATGCACCCTTTACCTCTGCTTGCAACATAAAGGAAGCTGTTAGGAAACCTTATGAGGCACCAGTTCAATATCTCCCCCTGACCCAGTTCCTAGAAATCTACTCAGTTACCTATTAAAATAACCTGCTAGTGCAAACACCCTGAATTTGCAGTACTTACAATATCAAGGTTCACGTATAAATAGCAACTGCCTCCCCTAGAGTAAAGCAAGTCTTCTCTTTCCCACAACCTAAATCTAATTTAGACTGATTTATTATTAATTCAAAATGTCAGAAAATCTGGTGCATAAAAAGGAGAGCTGTGCAAAGAAAAAAGCTACTCATTTCAAGAAGGGAAGATCTTAAAATATAAATATCTTTATTCCTTGATTTAAAAAATAAATCAAAATCAGATTAAGCAAATTGAAGAACTCTGACTTCTGACAAAATCAACTGATCTTACTGGGCACATTTATCACCTCAGTCACTCAGATCTTGCCCTTGAGGCAAGCTTTTCTTTGTTTTCCACATTCACATTAGACCACATAGCAGAAAAGACTCTCAATGGAAGGGCTTGTGAGCATGACCTTACAGTGAAAGAACAGACGGAAGATGGCTCTTTCTCTCTCTCCCTCCCTCCCTCCCTCTGTCTCTCTCTCCTCTGCTTTCACTTGCCCTTTCAAATAAACAAATAAATCTTTTCAAAAAATGATATTTATTGGGGCTAGCAGGGGTTAAGCCAGAACCTGCAACCCTGGTCTCCAGCCCCCGTATCCCATACGGGCACCAGTTTGCATCCCAGCTGCCCCACTTCCGGTCCAACTCCCTGCTGATGATGCTGGGAAAGCAGTGAAAGATGGCCCAAGTCCTTGGGGCCCTGCACTGCGTGGGAAAACCACAAGGAGATCCTGAGACTCTGGCTCCTGGCTTTGGCCTGGCCCAGCGCTGGCTGTTGCAGCCATTTGGAGGAACCAGCAGGTGGACTCCCTCGATTTCTCTCTCTCTCCTCTCTCGGTGACTCTGCCTTTCAAATAAAAAATATATTTTTTTTAAAACTCGGTTGGTTTCTCATCATTCACTAACATTTGTGGTGAAATGGAGCAAGGCCCAGACATTCTTTCTGGAATGGTCACAGATTATCCCTTTGTAGCACAAAATCATTAGTGACTTGAGATTTGTTAAGTACCTCTTTTGATAACAGATCCAAACTTTACCACCAAAAATTAATAAAACTCTGTATCTGTGTATTTGGCACCCACCATTAACTCAGTACCCTAGACCAAAATTCTTGTTTAAAAATGTTTATGTTTAATTGAAAGGCAGAAAGAGAGGGAGAGGGAGAGGGAGAGGGAGAGGGAGAGGGAGAAATAGAGAAAGAACTAGAGTGCTAGCAAATACTCGTAACAGGCAGTCTGGGACAGGCTGAAGCCAGGAGCCTGGAAATCCATCCTGGGCCCATGTGGGTGGTAGAGTCCCAAATGCCTGACACATCTACTGCCTTCCACACATAGTCATAGGAATCCGGAGTGAAGAAAGCAGAGCATCAGGGCTCAAACTAGGTACTCCAATGTAGAACACGGGAGTTCTGAGTAATGGCTAAGCCAGCCGCCTCACAGTCAGCAACACCGGAAGTCTTCTATCCTTTTTGAATGATCTTCTCTCACCTTCATATCCATTGGCTCAACAAAACACTCCACTCAAAACATACGTGGGGGCAGGTGTCTGTCATAGTAGGTAAGATGCCACGCAGGAAGCCCACGTTCTCTATCTCAGTGCCAGGGCTCCAGTCCTGGCTCCATTCCACATTCCAGGTTCCTGCTCATGTGCACCCTGGGGTGCAGATGCAAATGGCTGACCTAGTTGGGTACTTAGCACCCACAAAAGAGACTCAGATTGAGTTCTCAACTCCTGGCTTTGGCCAGGGTCAGTCCCAGCTGTTGCAGACATTTAAAGAATGAGCCAGTGCATTCCAGATTTCTTTCTCTTTCAAATACATAAAACAAAATACAAAGTAAACATATATTTTTATTTATTTAACCTACTTTCTTGCACGACCTCTGAACATTACCCCACAGTATGCCATCATCTGCTCTCCGTGGATATGACTCTACATCTACTCTTGACTCCTCTAATCTACTCCCAAAGAGTATTAAAGTATTCCTGTTAAAACACAAGCCATATCATGTCCCCTTCTTCTTAAGCCCTCCTTCGTTCTTCCCTTGTTCACAGAATGGAACACAGCCCTTTTTAAGGCCCTATTCCTACTTCATGTCCCATCCCTGGCTCCTCACTCAACTCCAGCCTAACTGGGGTGACACGCACAGTCCTCCTAGTTCAGGGTGCACCCTGCGCTTTCCCTCTCAACTTCAGACAAGCCTCTGCTCGAAGGCCAGTCCATCACAATAGGCTTCCTAGACTTCCCTATGCAAGAGAGAGATCTCTTATTCTCAGGCATCTTATCCACTTTAATTTTCCTCAGGACACTTACCAATACCAGGAATCAGAATGTGTGCTTATCTGTTATTACACTCCCTGGGTGAGCATTAGAAAGCAGAAACATCTTCATTAACACCCCCCTGTAATTCCAAGGAAAATTCAATGCTTCCGTGCTCACCAAAAAACAGGTTAGCCCCTCAGCAATAATAAAAACATCAACATTATTAATTAGAATGTTGTGGTTTAAGTTACCCTACAGACTTGTCCAAATAAATGTGGAAGTGTCATGTTCCCAGAGGGCATTTTACTCAGAAAAGAGGTTGTAAGAAAAGACTATAAACGCTCAGCACTTTTACGAAAAGAAAGTAAAAGCTCAGGGACAAAAAGGAAATTTTTTTTAAACTGACTTCTCCACTCCTAATGAGATACAAATAAATCTTAGCAGAAACTCAACAAAAGTCCGTTTTTAGTAAAATATGACAACACAGATCCTCTGCTTTAAACCAGTATTACAAAATCATGTAGAAGATTACTTTTCAATTAATTAAAAGATATGGCAAGATGTAAAAATGGAGAAAGCAAGCCCTTCCCCTGTCAAACAAAAAAAGGTCTAATTTTAAAATTGTAAACAAGCTGTGATCACCTCTGCAACCATCTGCTAATTCTTCACTAAAGATTCCAGTGCCTGCACATCCGTGGCTGGGTCCAGTTACCCCTGAGTAACCATCTGAGCTTTTTTAACAACTGTCACCTCTCAAAGTTCTATTGAGGGCTTCATATGAACCACGGGATAAACAGCATATTCAGTAACCCCAAGAACCTTAATCCCTACAAAATCCCAAATTTATTTTTAAAAAGTCTCTCATAAGTGTTCAATTAAATAATGAAAAACTTCTCTCATACAGCATTAGCTTATGGACTAAGATCCCTGAGTGGAGACAAATTATCAATATTTTTACAAAGGTTTCAGCACAGGTTTTTACTTTTAACATATATCATATCATGTAAATTACATTGTATGAAATTATTTATAAACTAAAAGAAAGTCAACCTTGCCTTTACAGTAAAAGGCAGGTAATAGTCTTTGATCAGTTCAATGTGAAATATAAATGGCTTCTTTTATATAAAACAGATATTGGGCATACAATTTTAATTGAGGACGATTTTTAAAAATTTTTAGTATTTTGAAGGAACTCACAACAAAGAGAGCTGTATATCACATTGCTTTTTACTTTTATAACGAAATGATAATAAATCTTTTTTAGGAAACAATATCTTCAGCCGGCAACGTGGCTCACTTGGCTAATCCTCCGCCTGTGGTGCCGGCACCCCAGGTTCTAGTCCCATTTTGGGCACTGGATTCTGTCCTGGCTCCTCCTCTTCCAGTCCAGCTCTCTGCTGTGGCCCGGGAGTGCAGTGGAGGATGGCCCAAGTGCTTGGGTCCCTGCACCCGCATGGGAGACGGGGAGGAAGTACCCAGCTCCTGGCTTCGGATCGGTGCATTGCTGGTTGTAGCGGCCATTAGGGGAGTGAACCAATGGAAGGAAGACCTTTCTGTCTCTCTTTCTCTGTCTATAACTCTCTCTCTGTCTCTTTCTTTCACTGTCTAACTCTGCCTGGCCAAAAAAAAAAAAAAAAAAAAAGAAAAGGAAACAATCTTCAATGCTTACATCCAATCATCCTAAATTATCTGACTAAAACATCACTATGTTTTTAAAAAATTTACTTATTTGAAAAGCAGAGTGACAAAGAGGGAGAAACAGAGAAAGAAGTAAAGATCTCCCATCCTCTGATTCACTCACTCCTGTAAATACCCACCACACTGGGGACCAAGCCAGGCTGAAGCCAAGAGCCAGGAACTTTATCTGGTCTCCCACGTAGATGGTAGAAACCCAAACACTTGGGCCATCTTCTGCTGCCCTGTAGGCCTGTTAGCTGAGAGCTGGATCCACAGTGCAGAGTAGCTGGCACTCTGTAGTATGGGATGCAGACATCTCTAGTGGTAGCTTAACTATTTTAATAAACATTTATGATATTTTGTTTATTGAAGCAAATTGAAAAATTCCATCTTTTTTTAAGTGTATCTTTTTCCTGAAGTGTAAATGCCATCTTTATCTCTAAATATTTCAGTCCTCAAAGCATTTTGGTACATGCAGTGTTCTAACCTTGTCACTCAAATGTCTGATAAAACACAAAGTTCTTTCACCAGAAACTAATGAGAGGATAGGTGCTATTCTCAGTCAGAAACACTGTTTAAGGGGATTGATGCTCAGTTTCTTGAATCAGGTTATAGGAGTGGGTTAAGTTAGTGAACATTCAATAGACTAACAAACACAATCAAAAAGAGAAAACAGATCATGAGAAGAGCATCAAATGCTAGCACTCGTCAGCATTCTGGAAGGGACCATCAGCAGTGCTTCTCTTTAGGATCTCCCATGTGTGAGAAAGCCAAACATGAAAAGGAGCACAGTGTGGGAGGGGATGGAAAAATATCTGAAGTCCTGGAATCCATGGACAAAAATGAATTCATGATTATTGCAAGAGATAGTTTATGTTTCAGAACACACACAACCGAGAGGTTTTAGATGAAAATACATTACCCAGAAAGGAAAGGGAAAGGTGGAAACAGTGTGCTAAATTGCTGCTGCTCTCTCCTGATCTCCCAATTAGTGAGTGCTTAGCCAACCCTCTTGAAAGTAAATGCCTCGAAGGAGGGTGGTGTCAGTTAATTATTCATACTTTATTGCCAATTACTTTAATCAGTTGCTTTCTTCCAAACATTGAGCTGAATCAGCTGAATTTAGGAAATGTTATACATAGCAGAGTATGAAGAGATGTTTGTGGTGCGATTATAGAAAATAGGTTATTTGGAGGAAACCTGCTGTAGGTAAGTCTGTTGAAATCATTGAGGGCTTCCAAAATCTACCCACTGAACCCTGAAGTGTGAATAACCAATTCAGGAGATGGGCTTTCAGAGCTACCTAACATTGCGAATTTCAACATCTTAAATTCTACTTTAATAGTTCCTTAAGAAATTTCCAACTCAACTTTTTGGTATCTTACAGTGGACTGGGAGTGATCAAACAAAGCTAGGTCTGTGGACTTAAGGTTGGACCCAAGATAGCCAAACTGGCGAAACCACTGTTCTCATTCAGGCACCAAATTTCTCTTTCAGATCAACACCCTAACATCCTCACACCATCACAGGTAATCTTCCCAAGGGCACTCCACCCTGCTCCACAGAAGTTGGATCTTCTCCACTAATGTGGCAATACCTTCACAGGCAAAAAACAACAAAAAATGACTTTTGAAATTCATCAATACAGTTAATGCTCTGTCCTCATCTGGGAATTAAATCAAGCATGCATGGAAATGTTTGGAGAAAACCTGCATTTGTATTTGACATGCACAGATTTTTTTTTCTTGTCATTATCCCTACAAACCAACTATCTACATGGCATACACTCTGTTTTAGAGATTACTTAAAATATACAGGAGAATGTGTGTAGGTTGTTGTCGCTCCCCCTCTTCGCGGAGGAATGACACAGGACCCTGCGCTGTTCTTTTGTCTGCTCGGCCCTTCCCGGGTTTGCTGCTGGTCCTTCCCGGGTTGGCTGCCGACCCCTCCACCTCCGTGGAGGGGCAGGGCCCCCTGCCACTTTCCCCACTTCCGCGGGGGAGCGGCACACCACCGGCCGGCTCTCTCGGGGGCTGCTCAGATGTTACCCGGATGTTCCTGGTGCATGTTGTCTCTCTCCTCCTTTATAGTCCTCTTCCACCAATCCCAACTCTGCTACCCACACGCCGAGTACGCTGCTCTCCTCCAATCAGGAGCAGCTCCTGCAGTTTATTGGTCGAACTGGAGGCAGCTGCGTAGAAGCTGTTTACTCCTCTCCCAGCGCCATATTGTGGGAGAGCAGATGCATAGAATAAGTCTTAATTCCAGTAACTTAGTCTAGTCCGAGTTGCTCCCCACAGGTTGTATACACACGCTAGGCATTGTGTACAAGGGACTTGAGCATCCTCAGATCTTGGTATCTGTGGGTGCTCTAGATGCAATTTCTCATGAGTATTAAGGGGCAGCTATGTTCCTTAATGATGGAGAAGATGTCAGTTGCGTGTTGTAGCAACAGCGTCCTTTAATTAAAGATCAGTGCGCCAAACAAATCACTAGGTCTCCAGGAAATTATTTGTGGCTCCAGAAACTTGCATGAATTCCTAAGGGTTTCCTGAAGCTCCTGCATTTCCCACCTCTTTTCCTCTTTCTTAATCTTCACAATTCAGAATATTCTATGTTACCATAAAACCCTTGTACGTGTTCTATAATTTTTTCAGTGAGATAAGAATAATATTTAATATCCACACTGACAAGGTGCCACTTATGTACCAACAGTATGTTTAGGTAGAGAACAAACAAAACAAAATAGCTAGACTGAAATTCCATTTGCATTATGAAATCACTTTGTGATCATTAGGAAGTTTCTCTTTGTTACCCAGAACTTCACATTCTACATCAGGAAAATGGAGACATCTGTACCCAACACATAGGGCTGCTATAAGGACAACAAGTGAACAGAATAGAACATGACAATAAGGAATGTTTACATTATCCTGTATATCTTTGCTGCTTCCCCAGCATTTGGTAAAATGTTCTAAGTATTTTCTTATAAAATCTATTACTATTGCTATTACAGGTATTTCATTTAGAATTGTCCTTACAATCTACAACCTCTGCTGCACACAGCTGCAGTTCTTTTTTTATAGTTATACAGTTATTTAAAATCTTGATAACATATTGCCTGCCATAGAGGATAGCAAACCTATGAAGTTAAAAACTGGTAGGTCGAAAAACAATTAGATGACCACTGCAGTGTTTCAGTTTTAATAATTCTGAAAATCATGGCCGATTATGATTTTCCCTCTCTGGCATTTAACACACTTGAGAAATTGCCCCTGTATCTGTCTCTTCCAAGGTATGCTGCCTTTGAGGGGGAAAAAAAAAAGACTTATCTTTCTTGTTAATTATTTTATCCACATAGTAGGTTTTTAAACACATCCACTGGAAATATAATGAATTAGTTTAATGAATAAATGTCCAATACATTAAAGTGAAAGGACAATAGGGGTCTGTGCATTTTAATGCATTTAAATAACATTCCATTTTCTGTTTGCCCTAAAGTAATATATTTTCTGTGTGATTTAGGCACCATCTGGAATTAAATAAATAAGTCTCTATGTATTCAATTACAGACTCTTACAAGTTCTATTCCTATATCTTCTCTACTTTATCCCAGTTCTGAAGGCTGGTCTTCAGCCTCCAGTGCCTAACACTTTTTTTTTTTTTTTTTTTTGACAGGCAGAGTGGACAGTGAGAGAGAGAGAGACACACACAGAGAAAGGTCTTCCTTTTGCCGTTGGTTCACCTTCCAATGGGCGCCGCGGCCGGCGTACCATGCTGATCCAATGGCAGGAGCCAGGTGCTTCTCCTGGTCTCCCATGGGGTGCAGGGCCCAAGCACTTGGGCCATCCTCCACTGCACTCCCTGGCCACAGCAGAGAGCTGGCCTGGAAGAGGGGCAACCGGGACAGAATCCGGCACCCCGACCAGGACTACCACAAGGCGGAGGATTAGCCTAGTGAGCCACGGCGCCGGCATCACTTTTTAATCACATATATTACTCAATGAAAATCCCTGAAAAGAATCTTATTCACAAATACATATAATTGTCTTAATTCATTCAAATAAAATTTCCTTCTATCTTTGACTTGATTCTTGTATCTACTTCAAAACAGTTTCAGAGCATCAATGAAGGAGCGTCAAGCCTTCACGTACTGTGTTGTTGTGTGCGCTGTAACCCACAGACCATCTGGCTGTTTTCAATGTGGTGACATCTTGATTTAAGGACAGAAGATGCTATCCTGTGAAGAGACTTGAAAATATGGGCTCTGTGTCTGTGCATTTTTACATACATGTCCCAAAACAATCCTTTGTTCCCTTAGTGACTTAAAAACAATAAAAATGTTCAATGAAACAGAATAAAAAAAAAGATTTGGCTTCAAGACAGAATTTCACTGTGCTTCTTTAAACAAGTAGTGAAATTAATATGATTTTATTTGCTTTCCACATGTCCCTCCCTTGTTGCCGTTTCAGAGTCAATTTTGTTGGGGAGTAAATTATGACCACAATGGTGCCAGGCCTCCTGCTACCTGCTATAAAAAGATACTTGCCTCTCACTCTTTTTTTTTTTTTTTCTTTCTTTTTTTGACAGGCAGAGTGGACAGTGAGAGAGAGAGACAGAGAGAAAGGTCTTTGTTTTTTCCGTTGGTTCAACCCCCAGTGGCCGCTGTGGCCAGCGCACCACGCTGATCCGAAGCCAGGAGCCAGGTGCTTCTCCTGGTCTCCCATGCGGTGGCAGGGACGAATCACTTGGGCCATCCTCCACTGCCTTCCCAGGCCACAGCAGAGAGCTGGACTGGAAGAGGAGCAACCAGGACAGAATCTGGTGCCCTGACTGGGACTAGAACCCGGGTGCCAGCGCCGTAGGCGGAGGATTAGACTAGCGAGCCACAGCGCCGGCCACCTCTCACTCTTCTTAAAGAAATTGTTTCTCAGTCATAATGTTAACGGTATGGAATTCTTGAAATCTTTTCTCAGGGCTTTGCTTCAAATTCCTGAATGCCACCACAGAAAATAGGGCTAGTTTTTACAAAATAGATTTTTGAAGGTTCCCCCATATCCATGACTCTATTCTTAAAATCTAGTGAGGAGGACTCCACAAGTATTATAAAGTTGTAGAAACATTCATTTTTTTGCCCAATACATTTTTTGGGAAAATTCTACGCATAATTTGGCATCCAATGATTCTAAGAGATTTTTTTTCCTGAAATACAAACACATTCCCTGCTTACCCAAGGGAATCACTGCCAGTCTATTACGTGTAACATTCGCTTCTACAAATCTAAATGATACGTTTGATTGTTTCTCCTCTGTTTTCCATGTGAAGCACTGTGTAATAGCTCCCCACTGTGGAAGACGGAAGGTTAGCTCTCCCACATGGCCCAGCCTCACCTCCACCACCACAGGGACACCCAAGTGCAGACACCCAGTGCCTGAATCATCATCGATATATTGGAGGTGGAGCTTCATAAACAGTACTTACACTAGTGTGACTGTGTGAACACTATACAGGCTGACACTCACAACTTTTGGTTTTCCTCGAAGTAAAGTTCTTTTATGTTCAATCTCTTTTTGAAAGTCATCAATAATTCATTCTACCCTCTTTGCCAGAGTGCTTATCTTTCTCAGGTCATACAAGCACAGAGGGTATTTCAGTCACTTCCTCTTACTGACAACCCCTGTCTGTAGCTTCACCCTTTCAGTCTGGGTAAGCTGTTCAGCAGCTGTCCTCTCAGAAAAGCCCTTCACCATTGTCACCGGGATACCTTTGAACTTGCTTCTCTACTATGATCTTACATCCTGAGAAAGTTCTTGTATTGCTTCTAGGATAGTGACTCAGCAATTTTTACTCTTCATTTGTTTTTTCCTGGTAATCATATTATTTGAATGATGGGCTCCTGGAATAATTCCCTATTTTTTGAAGGGTCTCTTAGTTTCCATTTCATTTTCTGTTTTCTCTCCTTTCTGAAAGACTTAATTTTCAAATCTCCTATTGAGATCTCGCTCACCACTATCTGCTCTTCAATCATCAAAGAGCTCATTTTGGTTTGATACTTATTTTTAATAGCAAACTATTCTTGTTTCATGATTTCAATGTTAGGATTTTATCACAAGATTACTAATGAGGAGTTTTGCAGAGAAACTCACTGCTCAGCATCTGTCTATTTTTGACTCCTTCTTTCTTCTTTCTGCTTAGATTCCACAAATGTGCAGTGATCCATTGTTATCTATTTGTATTTTAGGGCAAAATATTAAAAAGCTGATTGGAAATTCAGTAGTGGTAGGTGAGACTGGTTAATCGTGGTCCATTATATGTTCATCTACTGAACCTTCTGCTTGAGGGCCTGAAATATATGTGCATGAGGGCCATTCCCTCTATTCTCATTCCCTAAAAAGGCATCTTTCATTTTCCAGCCTGGGTAAGTACAGCATGTTTCTAACATCCTGGATGTTAGATGGCAGAGGCTTAGGGAAAATACTGAACATCTAAAACCCACCATCTAGATGTTCACATTCTCAGTCTGTTTTAATTCAGTGCCTCCTACCTAGGTAGAGATTATCTCATTCACTCTCTCCAAAATAAAAAAACTGTCAGGGTGTGGGAGGAGGGATCACTCGACTATGCAAAGTCTAGGAAAGAAGATCTGGGTCTAATCGCTTCTTTTGAAAAAAAAGATTCATTGATTGATTGATTGATTTGAAAAGCACAGTGACAGAGGAGGGAAGAGAGAGAGAAAGAGAATCCTCAAAAGGCACCCTGGGGCTCTGCCAGGGAAAGTCAGAAGCCAGGAATTCCATTCCATCTGGGTCTCTCACTTGGCTGGCAGGGGCCTAAGATTTGAGCCATCATCTGGTGCTGCCCAGGATACATTATCAAGGAACTGGATTGCCTAAGGGATGCAGACATCTCAAGCAGCAGCTTAACCTCCTGTGCCACAAAGCCTACACTTGCAACTGATTCTTAAACAGATTTTTAACCAACTCTCCTTTTTTCTAAGCCTTGCATCCCCCTGCATTTCCAGGAGTAGGTGGTGTCGCAGGTTTATAAACCTATAGTGGTGAAAATGAGGGATCCTGGGGCCGGCGCTGTGGTGCAGCTGGTTAAAGCCCTGGCCTGAAGCGCCGACATCCCATATGGCCACCAGTTCAAATCTCAGCTGCTCCTCTTCTGATCTAGATCCCTGCTATGGCCTGGGAAAGCAGAAGATGGCCAAGTCCTAGGGCCTCTGCACGCATGTGGGAGACCTAGAAGAAGCTCCTGACTCTTGGCTTCAGATTGGTGCAGCTGCAGCCATTACAGCCATCTGGAGAGTGAACCAGTGGATGCAAGACCTCTCTCTCTGTCTCTACCTCTCTCTGTAACTCTTTCATATAAATAAAATAAATATTTTCTAAAAAAATGAGGGATCCTGTTGCTGTAAATCATGTCCTTTGCTTTAACAACCCTGCCTTCAAATGCAGTGTCATTTCCCTTTTCTGCTGGTCAGTTGCGATTCATCTTTCAAAAATTTGTTTGCCGAAGTCTCTTTTCCTATTTTTACAACTGTATAACATAACAGCCTTAATGCATGTGTTTAGTCTATTATTCTTAACTGAGCTTTAAAAGACTGTAATATTCCACATTTACATATGCCACTGCCCTTTGTACAATATTTTATGTAGTTACATGGGTTTAGACTTCATCAACTGCACAACAGTTAGAATGGCATTAATAATGAGAACTATTCTTTTGGGGGGGTGTTAGGAAGATATCATTCTGAAGAAAAACAACTATGTGTAGTATAGTTTTATATCAGATGAGACACTGAGTCCACGCATTCCTATCCCTAGACCATAGCAAAGGAAACATCTACGTGGGCCCTTTCATGCGAACGCTGCTCAAGTCAGAACAGCTAGGTGGATTTTTAGGAGGCTAAATTCTCAACAGACTACTTGGAGTAGTCCATGCAGGATTTGGAGATGGTCAAGATGGTTACTGGCAGATGCTGGATGACACTGCTACCTACTTACTTATGATTTAGCAAAACAATATGCCCTTTTGGTGTACTAAAGATCTTGATACTTGTATAAGTCCCAAATTCGTATCTTGGAACCTAATTCTCAACATAATGGTATTAGAAGGCGGGGCCTTTGGGAAAGGATTAGGTTATGAGGGGAGAGCCCTGAGGAATGCAGTTAGAGCCCTCCAGGGGGCTGAGCAGTGCAGAGTCCTCCCCTCCTGTTGTGTGAGGACACAGCACATCTTTCCCGGACACCTAATCTGCCAAGGTCTTGATTCTGTACTTAACAGCCTCGGTAACTGAAGGAAATTTCAGTTGTTCTAATCCACCCAGTTTATGGTATTTTGTTACAGCAGGCACTGTTCCATCCTCGCACCACACCCTGCCCAACACACTCAAACACACACATCTGGCAATCACTCAAGATTTTAAGATACTCTGGCAATTTTAAAGCACACTCACACATTCCTTGAAGCTTTCCCCTTTGAAAGATGGTGTCTAGACAGATTCACATCTCAACTCTTATCACAATCCTGTAGGCCACCCTTATCAACTCACTGGAAATCTGTCAATCATTTCAAAACTAGATGCTCAGTCTTAAACTGTTTCTCTCTGTGGAAATTGTTCTTGCCCTATGGCCCACACTTCTCACAAAAGAAAGAAAACTAATGTTTGAACATAAATCAAAATGTGTTATACCTTTGCTTAAAAGTATCTCCTAGTATATCAACTAGTAGTTTCCTAGTATTTAGCTTCAAATGGCCCACAGCAGCGGCAGACTTTGTTGCAGCATTTAAGTCCTCACCTGGGGTACTGGCTCCCATGTCCGAGTGCCTGGTTTGAGTCCCAGTTACTCTGCTTGTGATCCCATGTGCACCATGGGAGATAGCAGATGGTTGCTTACATACTTGGGTCCCGGCCACTCACATAAAATCCTGGCTTCAGCTTGGCCCAACTCTGGCTGTTACAAGCATTTAGAGGAGTGGACTAGTGATTGGAAGGTCTCTGTCTGTCTCTCTCTCTCTCTCTCTTCCCCCCACCCTCCCTTCCTCTCATTTCACATAAAATGACAATAAACAAACGTCTAATGGAAATCTGATGTTCATATGTTTTCTATTTTTAAATTTTATGTATTCAAGTATTTATTTATGAAAGAGAGAGAGAGAACATGTAAGTGCTACCATCTGCTGGTTCACTCCTCAACTGCAACAAACAAAGGGACACCTCTGGAAGTTGGGAACTCAATTCAAGTCTCCCATGTGAATGACAAGAATCCAATTATTCTAGTTATCACCACTGTCTCCCAAGGTCCACATTAGCAGAAAGCTAGACTCAGGAGCCAGAGCCAGAAACTCTGATATGGGATGTGGGATTCCCAATCAGAGACTTAACTGCCATACAAGAACAATCATCTGTCCTTATTTTCTGTTCTTCGATTTCTTCATGTTGGTCCCTGCATCAGGTCTTTTCCAACTGCAATTTCATCTACTGGAAATTTTCCCATAGTTATAGAGAGAGAAAGAGAAAGAGAAAGAGAAAAAGAGAGAGAGAGAGAGAGAAAGAGATAGAGAGAGAGAGACAATATCTTCTATTAGTCTACTCCCCAAATGGTTGTAACAGCTGGGGCTGGGCCAGGCTGAAGCCAGGAGCTTACTTATTGTCTCCCACATGGGTTAAGGGAGCCAAGCTCTTGAGCTATCCTCTGCTGCCTTCCCAGGCACATTAATAGGAAGCTGCTTTGGAAGTAGAGCAGTCAGGACTCAAGCAGCACCCATGAAGGATGCTGGTGTTGCAGGCTGCAGCTTTAACACACTACACCGCAACACAGACCGTCCTTCTGCCTCTTGCCTCATATTACCCCACCAAAAGCTCTGTGTAGCTCAGTCCTTTCTCATGATTTGGATTTCAGGTAGATATTATTATCTCCAAAAGCCTATCTGGAAGAGTCCTGCAGTCCCCTATTTTATAGCCTATTCTGTATTCTACCACTAGAAGTTACTTGTTCACAATTGCCTTCTCCACTAAAATATAAATTTCATAAGAACTTAGAACTTATTTATCTTATGTACATTTATGTCTCCCCAAAATAAAATAATTCCACTAAATGTTAACATTTACTTATGTATAACATTTACTAAAGTATTTTTTTTTTTGACAGGCAGAGTCATAGACAGTGAGAGAGAGACAGACAGAGAGAAAGGTCTTCCTTCCGTTGGTTCCTCCCCAAATGGCCTCTACAGCCGGCACTGCACCGATCAGAAGCCAGGAGCCAGGTGCTTCTCCTGGTCTCCCATGGGGTGCAGGGGCCCAAGCACTTGGGCCATCCTCCACTGCCCTCCCGGGCCACAGCATAGAGCTGGACTGGAGGAGGAGCAACGTGACTAGAACACGGCGCCCATACGGGATACCGGCGCCACAGGCGGAGGATTAACCAAGTGAGCCATGGCGCCAGACAAAGTATTTAATATTTATTATGTGAATGCAAGGAATACAGAGCTCTGTCTTATATTTCACTAGTTCTGATGAATATATGTAGGATATCTTAGGTACTATTATACTGGCAATGAATAAACTATCATACAAGTTTTCCATTATTATTTTATGTCAATAAAAGTATGATTACCAAAAGCAAACACTACTTATTTATTATTTCACCAAAACTATACCAAGATGCATAGGTCCCTGGTGAACCTTTAAGACTCATGAACTCTGATAGACACTAAATTAAACCAACTCAACATAGAGCATCTATTTTTTTTCCAAACTTCAGGCTAAAAAACAATCAACACAAACAACAACATACTATAGTTTTATTTTGTACTCTGCTATTAGTTGAGTGCCCTTGAATAAGTCCTTTAACCTATTTCTGAGTTAGTTCTGCCTTAAAAGTGGGGAAAACAATATTATCCAATATACAGAGCAAAATGGGTTTCCCTGGCATTTTACAATTATTGTTATTATTACTAATTCATAGAGACTGGGAGGGAAGGAGCTATTAGAAATAGGCTATAGCCGGCCGGAGCCGTGGCTCACTTGGCTAATCCTCTGCCTGCGGCACCAGCACCCTGGGTTCTAGTCCCAGTTGGGGCACCGGATTCTGTCCCGGTTGCTCCTTTTCTAGTCCAGCTCTCTGCTCTGGCCCGGGAAGGCAGTGGAGGATAGCCCAAATACTTGGGCCCTGCACCCGCATGGGAGACCAAGAGAAGCACCTGGCTCCTGGCTTCGGATGCCGGCCGCAGTGGCCATATGGGGGGTGAACCAATGGAAGAAAGACCTTTATCTCCGTCTCTCTCTAACTCTGTCTGTCCAAAAAAAAAAAAAAAAAAAAAAAAGGCTAGAGCCTCTCCAGAGCTACCTCTACACACTGCCATTCCTTCCCCTCACCCCAGCTATTCTGCCTTCTTCTAGCACCATGATCCATACCACCTCATTCTCAATCCAGATTTCTAAGAAGGAACATAATGCCATTTTTATTTTAACTTTATCAGGCCATCTTACAGTTAAACAGCAAGAAAGTGAGCACATTTTGATGAAAACAGACAATGAAGCTCAGGAAATCTAGAATTACTAGACTCTCATGAAATATGTAAACCTTGCTGGAGATAATATAATAAATAACAATTTATCATACTTTTCAGGAATACCACTTGCATAACAGAAAAGGGATGTGACATATTCAACTGTGGGAGACACCCTTTCTTTTCGCATAAAATGATCTTTACACAGGTCCCATTTTTAAAAAATCTATTGAGTATATTTAATCACAATTTTGCATATTTCGATTAATTTGGGCTGCTCTCTATTCTTTCATAATCCAGTGAACTAAAGATAGCTTTGAAGACTTAAAACTATTTATGGAAAACTATGTAGAACGAAGACAATCCAATCTGTTAACATATTGTGATTTTCTTGAAAACTGAGGCATGTCTTCATTATTCAATTTGGGTGGTGAAACAGAAGTCAATGGGAGTATAATTTAAGAATGACAACCACAATTCAAAGCTCAACACACAGAGAAATGATGAACATACCTGATGCAAGAATACAGAAAGAATTAGCAAACCGTGAGGAGGAGGACATGGGGAGAAGGTTGTCTTAATAAAGGAAGAAGAAAAACACTATGTGTGACATGTTCTCATTTTAATTTTTCAAGAAAAGTGAAGATCACTTTTCTAGCAGTCATAGCTTATGGTAATAGGAAAGCTTGAAATAGAAAAATCTAACAAATGGTCAATATCTCACTCAATATTCCTTTGGCAGCTTTCCTTGACCTTACGAACCTGAGACAATAATTTGCTATTGAAGCTCAGCCATCTGCACATGATGTTCATGAAGTCTCTCCTATTTACAAAACACTTAAAAGACAGAAAACTCATTTTGCATGGTAGGATCTTGTTGTCTAAGAAGTATGGTGTCTGAGGACTTCAAGGTGGTTAGATTGTGTTTTCTCTTATTCCTCACTTAGATTTTAAACTGAAAAATGGGTTGAAATTGATAGATGGTAACCCAAGGCTGATGTTACTGTTCTTTACTTATTCATTAAGTCAGCAAGGGGTGTGAGCCAATTGCTAGGGGTCATTGATCACCAAGCTACAGAGACACTGGGGAGAATTGGATTGGAGTTTTGCCTCCAAGGAACTTCCTTGTGAAAAAGGCAAACAGATCAAGAGATAATTATTATTATAATGAGGCAATTAGGACAACTGCAGACAGAGATTCACTGAGAGACTAGAAACTTTATAAAAGGACAAAGTGAGAGCAAAGTCACAAAAAAAGAAGAAAATTCACAATTTTTTCCACTGACTTTCTTTTCCTACCTCTTTGTCATTTCTAAGCATACAGTTCCATGGTGTTATGTGAATTCAACAATGCTGTGCAACGGATCTCAAGAATTTTTTAACCTTGCAAAATTAAAACTCTAACCCCATGAAACAACCAACAGCTCCCAGTTTCTCTCTTTCCACAGTCCTGGAAATTGCTAGCTATTTTGTGTTTCTATGAATTTGTCACCAGTGCAATCACACAGTTTTTGTCCTATGATTGGCTTATTTCACTTAGAATAACACCCTGAACGTTGATTCATGGTTTACTATGTGGCAGGATTTCCTTATTTTTAAATGCTGGATATGACAGTACTTTGAAATGTTTATGGGAGAAGGGAATTAAAATGTAAGTTCTGCTGCAAAAACATTTTTTTTAACTTTTATTTAATGAATATAAATTTCCAAAGTACAGCTTATGGATTACAATGGCTTCCCCCACATAACATCCCTCCCACCCTCAACCCTCCCCTATCCCTCTCCCTCTCCCCTTCCATTCATATCAAGATTCATTTTCAATTCTCTTTATATATAGCAGATCAGTTTAGCATATATTAAGTAAAGATTTCAACAGTTTGCACCCACATAGAAACATAAAGTGAAAAATACTGTTTGAGTACTAGTTATAGCATTAAATCACAATGTACAGCACATTAAGGACAGAGATCCTACATGAGGAGTAAGTGCACAGTGACTCCTGTTGTTGACTTAACAAATTGACACTCTTGTTTATGGCATCAGTAATCACCCAAGGCTCTTGTCATGAGCTGCCAAGGCTATGGAAGCCTTTTGAGTTCACCGACTCTGATCTTATTTAGACAAGGTCGTAGTCAAAGTGGAAGTTCTCTCCTCCCTTCAGAGAAAGGTACCTCCTTTGATGACCTGTTCTTTCCACTGGGATCTCACTGGTGTAGATCTTTCATTTAGTTGTGTGGTTGTTTTGTTTTGTTTTGTTTTGTTTTTTTTTCTTTCCAGAGTGTCTTGGCTTTCCATGCCTGAAATACTCTCATGGGCTCTTCAGCCATATCCAAATGCCTTAAGGGCTGATTCTGAGGCCAGAGTCCTGTTTAAAATCCATTTCTACTTTTTCATATTATATGTTTTCCAAGAATTTTTTTTTGAAGATTCTCTGAGCAAGGTGTTCAGGAAATCTGTAAATCAAATATACTTATGTTTTATTTCCATGCCCATGATCTTTTAAAAATGTATATATTTATTTAATATATTTATTTATCTGAAAGGCTGAGTGGCAGAGAGAGGGAGAAATAGAGATCTTCCATCTGCTGGTTCACTCCCCAAATATTCCAAATGCTACAAACTGCTAAGGCTGGGTCAGGTTGAAACCAAGAGCCATAAGTCCCATCTGGATCTCTCACATGGGTGGCAGAACACAAGTACTTGGGCCATCATCGACTGCTTTCCTAGGTGCAACAGCAAAGAGCTAAATCAGAAGCAGAAAACTGGAGCATGAGCCGGCATTCCATTATGGGATGTGACTTCACAAGGAGAGGCTTATCCTGCTGGTCACAAATCTGAGCCTTCTATGAACGTTTTAAAGTATCTGCATAATACTCCATTGTGTATATAAATATGTAACACTCAAAAATACAATAATACCTCTTGGATATTGTGAATAATACAGCTATGATCTCAGTTGTGCAAATATCTCTTTGAGAATCTGCTTCCAAATGTGCATTTTTACCCAGAAATGATACTTATTTGTAATTACCATTTTATCTGACTATACTGGCTGGATCTCAACTACATTATCTAAGTTAACCATTTTAACACCAAAAAAAAAAAAGAAAAAGGTAAAATTCAATTTGTAGTGGTAATTGGGTAAACTGAAGGACTTAGAGAAACCAAGTAACTTGATATAGGACTTCAGATAGTAAGTAATGTGGAAAATGTCTAACCCAAACACTGTGATCCTACCAAATATGTAACTATTGCAAGTAATTAAGTTTTGAAGATATTAAAATATCCTCAATTCTAAAAGGATTGGAATTAAGAAGATTTATCTTCACCCAGAGAAAGAAGATATTCGCAATCCTAGCAAATCAATGGAAGTACACAAAAGGGAAACAAGGAATGGATTTGACAGGAGTCACTCATGGGACATGAAGCAAAGGCAGTGAAAACGGACTGATCATCATCTTTCAGGTACTAGAGTCCAGTAGGTGCCTTTTTTTTTTAAATCATAATTGAAAGAATTTTATTAAATATGTATGCTACAATTCACTGCAAGAAAAGGATATACAATGGCATTAATTTAAAAAAAAGTTTTCTGTGGGCATAAGGTTCAAAGGTTTTATTTATTTAGTTGTCAGAAGGACATACAGAGATAACAGAGATTTCTGATACACTGGTTCACCTGGTACCATCATGTTATTAGAGAACATTTAGGAAACCCTGCAAGACATTGGCACAGGCAAATATTTCTTGGAAAAGACCCCAGAGACATAAGCAATCAAAGCTAAAACTAACAAATGGGTCTACATCAAATTGAGAAGCTTCTACACTGCAAAAGAAGTACTCAGAAAAATGAAGAGCCAACCGACAGAATGGGAAAAATTATTTGCAAACAATGCGATTGATAAAGGATTAATAACCAGAATATACAAAGAGATCAAAAACTCCACAGCAACAAAACAAACATCCTAGTTAAGAAATGGGCCAAGGACTTAAACAAACATTTTTCAGAAGAGAAAATCTAAATGGCCAATAGACACATGAAAAAATGCTCAGGATCACTAGCTGTTAGGGAAATGCAAATCAAAACCACAATGAGGTTTCAGCTCACCCCAGTTAGAAATCAACAAACAATAAATGCTGGCAAAGATGTGGGGGAAAAAGTACCCTAATCCACTGTTGGTGGGAATGTAAACTGTGCAGCCACTGTGGAAGACAGTTTGGAGATATCTCAGAAACCTGAATATAGACCTACCATATAACCCAGCCATCCCACTCATGGAAATTTACCCAAAGGAAATGAAATCAGCAAATAAAAGAGTTATCTACAACCCCATATTTATTGCAGCTCAATTCACAACAGGTGCTTTTAAGCAAAGGGTAAACACCATCAGATATGTGTGTGTGTGTTGTATTATTTGTGTATCTAGGTCTAGGTTGCCTACATTCAGCATGGTCAACTTTGCCTATGCCAGCAACTACAGGACTGCCTCCAAAAATTATCTGCAGCGACTTTCTCCATAGGAATTTTTCTGGACCATAAGCTTTTTCTCCACATTTTACTGTAGACTTACTTTCTGGCTTCCCTTATTTCCAAAGGATGAGCTCTCACTGACATTGGATTTTTCCATCATTGCTTAAAAATGAGAATTAGAAGCTGGCACTGTGGCATAGCAGGTTAAGTTGCTCCTGTGTTGCTAGCATTCCCTATGGGCACTGGTTCAAGGCTCAGATGCTCCACTTCTAATCCAGCTCCCTGCTAACAGCCTGGGAAATCAGAGGATGACAGCCTGCGTGCTTGGGTGCCTGCCACCTATGTGGGAAACCTAGAAGCTATTGGATCCTGGCTTCAGATTGGCCCAGCCCCAGTCATTGCAGCCATTTGGGGAGTGAACCACTGGATTGAAGATCTCTCTCCCACTCTCCTTCTCTGTCTTCTCTCTCTTCTCTCTCTGTACCTCTGCCTTTAAAATACATAAATCTTTAAAAATTGTTTAAAAAATGAGAATTAGGTTTAACAGCTGCATGGCTTTTATTCTGGTATCCGCTAGTTATATCACCTCTTAATTTTCACATTGCTTAGCTTCACCCAATGCAACTGTAACACAAAATAAGCTTACAGGACAGTTTTGTGTGTGAATACTTTGTGTCTGTTAGTCCTTCTTGTCTCATAAATAAGATTGGAGAATATATTTTAACCAGCTGTGTGTTTCTGTAGCCCAGATGTCACCTGAGGTCATCTCCTTTGAGGTATGTTCATAAAATGAAGCTGACATCTTTCCTGTCCCTTCCTCTCATAATTCTATCGTCTGCATTTTGTGAGAAGCCTGGTGCCTACCTCTAGATTCCTATCAATTTCTCGAGTTATTTTAATTTCTTTTAATTCAAATTTCCATGTTTTCTCTGAATCCCTAATGTAACTTTTATTTGTATCTCACTCCCTTAACTGTTTCATTCTTCATGTCTCATAGCAACCTAGAACAAGCTCCCTTTAATTCTATGTTGCCAAGAGACAAGTATCATGGAGCACGCGTGAGATAACAGAGTCTGGGAGCATTTGGAAATAGGAGCCATGATTACATCATAGAATTATCTAGCAAACAATAAATCCATATCCCTAAAATAATATCCATATCCCTAAATATCCATAATCTTAAAATTCTTTCAGCTACCTTCCCTCCACTCCAAACAAGAGATTATCAATGGCTGGCATGTAGCAACAGCATCACCTCCTCCCGTACTTTTTTCTCTGCTGTCTTCCTCCCTACCTCTCCTCCTACCTTCCTCTGGTCTCTCTAACTCTCCTTCTGGTCTCCTTAACTTCAGAGCATATCTCCTCCAGTGAAACAGTTTATCTATCTGCTCATTTCTTTCAACTACCTTATGCATTTAAACAGTCCCCTGTATACTTAAAGAACATACCACAGTAAATATAAAGCTATTGCTCTGCAAGGAAATATTGATACTCTATTAGGAAAAGTGACCAATTGTAATGTGAATGTAAGTAGAATATTATCTTCCTGTTTTGTAGTTTTATTGGGGTCTACTTTTAAATTAGGAGGGAATGGGACAAAAATTTTATAAATGCAATAAATCACAAAAATGTTATCTAGATACACATGACTCTGAAAACAAAAGGGAAAGCAAAAAGAAAGGAAAAGAGAGAAAAATGAGAGATAAGTAGAGAAAGGTATAGACATGTAGAGAAAAGGAACTATGTCAGGACAGTAAGGTTATGAAAACCTAAGTCTGAAGTAAATAACTGTTTTAACACTACTCTGTTGTGGCTTGCAGTGTCTGTTCAAAATATTCCAGCTTCCCAGTTTAGAATAAAATCCAATATCATTTCAACAGATGACACAGCCCTGTGCCTCTGCCCTCAGCCTCTCAGATCTTAACTTCTACACTTCGTAGCTCATACCACTCTATTCACATTGACACTTTTCTCAACAACATTTGACATGTTCTCACCCCAGGGATCTGCTATTTGCTGTTTCCCCTTTTAGTAAGGATTTGCCTCAGATACTCATGTGGCTCACTTTCTCACTTGAAGTCTCTGTGCACATAGCTTCTCATGAAAGTTTTCTCTAAACATCTCATTGAAGTTTTTTTCTTTTTAAAAAATTTATATAAAGGGACAAATCTTACACATGACAGTTTTAAGAATGTGATACTTCCCACCCTACTCTCCCTCCCTCCCTCATTCACTCCCACCCATTTCTCCTCCTCCTTTTCTTATTTGTCTTTTAATTTTTACAATGACATACTTTTCAATTTACTTTATAATCACAAGGTTAATCCTCCACTAAACAAAGAGTTCAACATTTAGTAGAAGAAAAACCAGTGTTCCTCAGGAGTATAGACAAGGGCTATAATCAAATCTCAAAATTTCAATTTTAATCATATACATTATATTTTTTGTACTGTGTATATTAGTAACCAGAAATCAGAAAAGACAAGATACTTTGATATTTGTCTTTATTTGGGACTGGCTTATCTCACTAACCAAAATGATCTCCAATAGTATTAATTTTGTTGCAAAAGTCAGGATTTCATTGTTTGTATGGTTGAGTAGTAATCTATCTTGTATGTATATCACAATTTCTTTATCTAGTAATCAGTTGATGGGCATCTAGGCTGAGTCCATACATTAGCTACTATTCTGCAATAATTGATCTGCTATAAAAATGTAGGTACATATAACTATTTCATATGTTTATTTCATTACCATCAGATAAATTCCCAGGAGTGGAATGGCTGGGTCATTTGGTAGATCTATTTTCAGATTTCTGAGGTATCTCCATATTGTCTTCCATAATGGTTGTACCAGTTAACATTCCCACCAACAGTGGATTAAGGTACCTTTTTCTACATATCCTAACTAACATTTGTTGTTATTGTTGTTGTTTTAGATTTTTAGATGATAATGATGCAAACTGGGGTGAAGTGAAATCTCATGATTTGCATTTCCCTGATGACTAGTAATCCTGGCCATTATTTGAAGTGTCTGTTGGTCATTTGTGTTTCATCCTATGAACAATGCCTGCTCATAGCCTTAGCCCAATTCTTAATTAGATTGTTTGTTTTGTTGTTGTTGAGTTTCTTGAGCTCCTTATATATTTTGGATATTAATCCTTCATCAGATATATAGTTCACAAGTATTTTCTCCCATTCTGTCAGTTGCCTCTTCAGTTTGTTGAGTGTTTTCTTTGCAGTATAGAAGCTTCTAAGCTTCATGTTATCCCATTTTGTCTATCTTTGCTTTTATTGTCTGTGCTTCCAGGTTCTTATCCAAATGTCCTGGCCTATGCCAATGGCCTTCAGTGTTTCCCCTACATTTTCCTCCAGTAATTTGATGGTTTCAAGTCTTAGGTTTAGATTCTTGATTTTTGTATAGCGTGTAAGCTAGGGGTCTTATTTCATATTTCTACATGCAGAAATGCTATTGTTCAATACCATTTGTTGAAAAATATGTCCTTTATCCAAGGAGTGATTTTAGCTCATCTGTCAAGATTAGTTGGTTATAGATGTGTAGATTAATCTCTGTGTTCTCTAATCTGTTCCAATCGTCCACATGTCTATTTTTGTGCCAGTACCAGGCTGTTTTGATTATAATTACCCCATAATATGTCTTGAAATCTGGTATTGTAATGTGTCCAGCTTTGTTTTTGTTGTTTAAGATTGCATTACCTATTCAGTGTCCCTTATGTTTCCATATGATTTTTAGGGTCATTTTTTTCTACATCTGAGAAGAATGTCCTTGGTATTCTGACTGGGATCACATTAAATCTGTAATTTTCTTTGGGAACTATGGAAATTTTGATAATGTTAATACTTCAAATCCATGAATATGGAAGATTTTTCCTTTTTTTGTGTCATCTTCTATTTCTTTCCTTAATGTATTATATAATTTTCATTGCAGAGATCTTTCACCTCCTTGATTAAGTATATCCCAAGTTATTCTTTGTAGTTATCGTTAATAGGACTGATCTTTAAGATTTATTTATTAAGGATTTTATTTTTATTTATGTGAAAGGCAGCATTACAGAGAGGGGAGACAGGGTTTGGGAGAGATCAAGATCGATCTTCCAACCACTGGTACATCACCTAGATGGCCACATTACTTAGCAATGGACCACGCTGAAGCCAGGGGCCAACAGCTTCATCTGGATCTCCCATGGGGGTGGCAGGGGCCCATGCACTTGGCCATCTTCTATTTTTCTCAGGCCATTAGCAGGGAGTTGGACTGAAATGGAGCAGCTGGGACATGAAGCAGGGCCCATATGGGAAGCCAGCATTGTAGGCCATTGCTTCACCTGCTACATCACAGTGCCAGCTGCTGGACTGATCTACCTCAGCCATGGCACTGTTTGTGTATACAAATGCTATTGATCTTTGTGTGTCGATTTCATATCCTGCAATGCTACCAAACTGTCTTATAAATTCCAATAATCTTAATAGAGTCTTGGTTCCACTATGTACAGGATTTTGCTATGTACAAACAGGGATAATTTGACTTCCTCCTTTCCCATTTGTATCCTTTGATTTCTTTTTCTGGTCTAATGGCTAACCACCTCTTCCCAATCTCCCTAGCAACTACTCTTATGTACATATGTTTGTTGTCTATGTTACATATTAAAATACTCACACAGATAAGGATTTATATCTTTGTGTTTACTAGTATCATTAGTTCACTAGTGCCTATAACTGCCTGGCATAGGTGTTCAATAAAATGTTCAGAGATAGTTGAATTCCACATTTTTTCTTTTTAAATGTTTTTAAATTTACTTTTAAAGAATACAAATTTCGTAAGTACAACTTTAGGCATCTAGTTTTTCTTTCCACCATACCTGCCCTCCCACCCACATTCCCACCCCTCCTTCTTCTCCCTCTTCCCTTTCCAGTCCTATTCTCCATTAAAATTCATTTTCAATTAACTTTGTACACAGAAGACCAACTCTATACTAAGGAAAGATTTCAACAATTTGCACACACACAGACACACAAAACTGTTTGATAACTAGTTTTTCTGTTAACTGTCACAATACAACTCTTTAAGTACAGAGGTCCTGCATGGGAACAGTGCACAGTGACTCCTGTTGTTCATTTAACAATTAATACTCTTATGTATGACCTCAGTGACCACTCGAGGCTCTTTGACATGAGCTTCCTAGGCCATGGAAGCTTTTTGAGTCAATAAACTGCCAGTATTTAGACGGGGCTATAAGCAAAGTGGAAGTTCTCTCCTCCTTTCAGAAAAAAAAGTATATCCTTCTTTGATGGCCACTTCTTTCCACTGGGGTCTCACTCACAGAGATCCATCATGTAGGACATTTTTCTGCCACAGTATTTTGGCTTTCCATGCCTGAAATGTTCTCATAGGCTTTTTAGCCAGAACAGGAAGCCTTAAGGGCTGATTCTGAGGTCAGGGTGTTACTTAAAGTGATTGTCATTCTGTGAGTCTGCTCTGACTCCACATTTATTTTCAATTATCTAAGCTGACTACATACTTTGATTAGCTACTTAATCACCTTTTAATTTTTAAAGAGCTCTACAACAAAGGGCAGCAGTCCTGAAAAGAAGGGAAGAACAGATGAACTTGGATCCTAGAAGGAGAATTTGAAAGCATGGATCAGTGCTTTCCAGGCAGTGCTCTGTAGAACTGCCGAGTTCAAACATTTTTTGTTCACATACCTCCTACAAGACTTGAAAACCCAGCCACTCCAAATATATTTTTAGGTTGACATCTAAAATTATTCTCTTAATTTTAACTAGCAGCAAAGATGGATTTTAAATCTTGCAATTTATAAGTAAAATGTCTTTTCTCTTACATATTTTTAAATTTATTTATTTGAAAGAGAGATGGAGACAGAGACAGTGAAAGCAACAGCGAGAGAGAGACTGAGATTTTCCACACCTGTTTCACTCACTCCCAGGAAGCTCACAACAGACAGAGCTGAGTCAGGCAGAAATCAGGAGCTAGGAACTCAGTCTGGATGTCCTACATGGATGGCAGTGGCCCAAGCACTTGAGCCATGTCCTCCTGCCTCCCAGGGTACATATTATGAGGAAGCCGGGATCAGAAGTAGAGTCTGGATCAAAACCCAGGCACTCCAATATGGGATGCAGGCCATCCAAGTGGCATCTTAATCACTGCAAAAAACCCATCTGTTTTCTCTTTTTGAACAGATCCACAGAATATACAACATGATGTATTGAAAAATATGAAAACACCATCTTCAATAAGAAGTTTCACATCATTTCTTTTTCTCCTTTAATGTTTCATTCTACTTTTCTCCACAGAATTTTATCCTAATACACTTGCATGTTTCAAAATGATTTACTGATCACACATTAATATTAACTGAGGAAGGAATATGAATGTATCTTTGGAGATTGAGATTCTTGAGTTATCACTAAAATTGCATTAGTAAACAGGAGCGCTAAACAATATAAACATAATTTGAAAAAGTATTTATCAGAAATCTCTTAATCACATGGCTGAAATTACTTTTCTCAATCCTCTCATGTCCTTGGATGATCATTGCCTACTGCTAAAAGAGACAAGAGGTTCAACATAATGCTTAATTCTATTTTTAATTTTTCTAATTAAAAACTGAGAAATTCGCATAAATAAATAAGAATTTAAGAATTTTAATTCCTCCTTGCTATGGGAAGACTATCATGCAGTTCAATGCTATAGCATTAAAAATTATTTCCAGTATTAAAACTCTATTACGACCAATTTTGATTTTGTTTAAAGCTGAAAGAATTCAAAACTACCTTAGCTGTAGAATAATGGGGTTCTCGAACCTAAAAATCAGTCACTGGTTTCCAACAAAACCAATTTCCATTTGTTTGGTGCCCTGGAGTTTTTTGCACTGTGGAGCAATGTACCAATAACAAGATTAAGCTACCCAAACACGTGCATCTATTCCTCCTGTGTAAAGTGATCCAAGGCTGATTACAATCTCATCAACTCTTTCTCAAGCGGATGAATTACAGGAAGGCACACAAGTGAGGCTGAAGATATTAAGGCTGATTCTCTTAAAACTGCCCTGTAGATACTCTTATGTGAAGACCGTTGCCTAAAACAAAACAATCAGTCTCACAAATGAGAATCCTTAGATATCTTCAAAGTAGCCGTGAAACACTACTTCTGTTTCTCTCCTTAAGAGGTCCCCGGTGTTGTCCACTGGCACATAATGAATGGATGTTCTTTGCTGAAGAAACCTAGTAGTCTTATTTAATCCAAGATTTTTAAATAATATTTGAACATAGGACACTTTTTTCTTGTGACATTATTTGACAATTGATACAACTAATATTCCATTGGTACATATTTAAAACTATGCTAGGTGTTGCTACTGAAAGGTATAGAGATATACAGCACCTTTAGAAATTAAGGGCTTGAGGAGACAGATGGTTGGAGTTATAGGAAATAATATTTTCCCAAGTAAGGAATCTAAGAGAGTCCTGAGGGACACAGGGGATGCGTTGGACATTGTGTACTCAGAACAGAAATGGGCTACTGGGAGAAATACGGAGGAAGGGAGAGGACGCAATGTCCCCACCAAGTGGTTACATAAGAGACGGTGACAAGATGATCTAACATCGAGGATATTTCATACATATTCAAGAGAGAAGCTGCTGCTGCTCAGAGAGTGTTCTTTCTTCTTGAAGCTGGGGGCGGATGGGGAGCCTAGGCAGAAAATAACTCTGATCCAGGGAGTAAGAAAATTCATTCAGCCTTGGAAGGTGGTAGCTGGGAAAATGGTGATGGGGTGAGGAGAGGACAGCATGGCTCAAAATATAATGCTATGTAGGAAGAGAAAGATACATAAACTCATGTGAGATGAGGAAGGATTCAAGCAGAATCTGTATATACACATTGATACAAATTCTCTCTCTCTTTCTCTCTCTTTTTCATTGGCCTTATCTCTGACATGCCCTCTATCACCATTATCAAATTTTGTGTTCTGGGGCAGTGCACACATCTGGGGGAAATAAAAGAATGGTGCAGGCAAAGTGAGAGAGTACAGGCCGATGGCAGAATCTCAAGCAGGAGGTGGAACCTTTACTGAGCCCTGGGAGAGGGCGATCAAAAAGCCTCTCGAGATAAAGCAGATTAACAGGTGTGCCTCAGAGTCACCTCTCCTGAAAGGTTCTCTAGAATGTGCCTTTTCACTTCTCTCTACCCTTAGAGAACATCACAAAGATACAGAAAAGACACAGCATGGTAAATACCCACAGTCAATGAACACAGTTTTGAAAAATCAAACTTTTCCTTCTACACCACCCCTTAAACTGAGATAAGGACGCTTGAGGGCTCCTGAGCATACATCTGCTGGAACTAGTCTGCGCCTGAACAAATCCCAAGCTGTGAGCTGAAACTGGTTGCCACTGAACCAACTCCTCAGGCAACCCAGAATAGTCAAGGCCCCTCTTGCAAAGCTTCAAGGTCAGTCCACAGAGTCACTAAAGCATGCAAATACAAGCAATGACTTAAAGGTAAAATCCAAGACACAGATTATATTTATACTTAGCATGGTTACTATGACAATCAATGGGCTATTTAACGTTGTTAGCATTCTAGCTCACTGAGTTAATAACAGAGAAGAATGGCATGAAAGTTGGTCCAAAGCAAATTACTTCAATTTCATGTAACACAGCAAGATGATGAAAGCCATGCAGGCTGAAGAGAGTTCAGAGGGTTTGCAAAAACAAAGAACAAATCAATCAGCAGGTTATTATAAATAAATATTTGGAAAAACAAAGAACAAATCAATCAGATTATTATAAATAGTCATATTTATAACTAGCGACACATTGTTGATACCTCTTCCCTGTCAGTTCTTCAAGCTTTTAAAATTAATTTTTTTAAAAAAGATTTATGTTTTATTTATTTGTTTGAATGGAGAAGTTAGAGAGAGAGAGAGAGAGAGAGAGAGAGAGAGAGATCTCCCATCTGCTGGTTCACTCCCCAGATGGCTGCATCTGGGGGCTGGATCAGGCTGAAGCCAAGGATCTAGAATTCCATCCAGGTCTCCCATGTTGGTGCAGGGGCCCAAGCACTTGGACCATCTTCCACTGCTTTCCCAGCCACATTAGCAGGGAGCTGGATTGGAATGGAACAGCCCGTACTCAAACCAGTGCTCCTGAGGGATGCAGGTGTTAGCTAAATCACCGCCTCACAATGTCAGCCCAATGCTTTTTAAAATTCTAAGCTGAGGATTTAAAATGAAACAAAACAGAAAGTCAAATTGGAATGTACAAATTGATATTTGGCCAAAATCTTTTCTTTTTTAAAGATTTATTTATCTATTTTGAAAGTCATAGTTACAGATAAACAGGGAGATACAGATGAAAGGAGAGATCTCCCACCCACTGGTTCAGTCCCCAAATGGCCACAAATGCCAGGGCTGCACCAGGCTCAAGACAGGAACCAGGATCTTCATGCGGGTCTCCCATGCGGGTGCAGGGGCCCAAGCACTTGGGTTATCCTCAGTTGCTTTTCCAGGCAGATTAGCAGGGAGCTGGATTGGAAGTGGAGCAGAGGGGACTCGAACCAGCACCAATATGAGATGTGGGTGCTGCAGGCGGCAGCTTAACCTATTACGACACAATGTGGGCCCCTTGCCAAAATCTTTACAACTATATAAGCTCCATCTTACAAATTGACTGTCCCCTTTGCATCTCAAGTCGTGATGAAGAACAGAACCCAGAATTAGATCCAGGACATCCAGCTTTTAACAGGGAAAAAGGTGATGCAATAAGGAAGCAAGGATCAAGTTTGCTGAACTGCTGTTTGAAAGATTCATCTGCTAAAAACAGCAAAGAATGATATATCATAAGACGTTAAAACAGATGGCCTCAGTCACAGTGCTACATCACACAAGAACGGAGACTAGGCCTAAAATAGCCCAAGTAATATTTTTATTAACAAGATGCCAAGTACTGCAGCAAAAATACCTTTAGGAAGAAATCTCACTTCAAAAAGGTTTTTCCTCCTTACACTTGATGCTATTTTCTGAATTACTCTTGGTCCATTGCCTATGTTTAAGTATCTGGGTGTCTGCCATACTCAGATGAAATAAATTCACCTCTTTCATTAAATGAGGCCTCCTTGTCTTATAGGACCTCCTGCATGATGGAGATAAATGAGAGTAAATTAAACGAGCACCTAGGAAGAAGTATTCTTGCAGAGAATTTTTTTGCACATTAAACAAGCAGAGAATTCACAAGCCTTTGAATTAGTTATGAAGAGAGACCGCTCGTTAAATCTGAAGACATTAAATGTTGTGACCTTAAGATTATTAAAGGCAATGCCAGGAAAGGAGTTGCAGAATACGGACACACAGAGCGGCGTGTGTAAACAGCAGCTGTGATTCCCACAGGCATTTCAACTACAAAAGCACCGCACAAGATCAGAGCACCGACCCTCGGAGAGTTCTAAATCCATTCTGAAATCAGAAGAGCAGGCTGAGGCCAGCATTATATTCATCTCTATGACCCTACAAGTAAGTACTGTTCATTAACAGATGTGTATTCACTCATCTGTGAGTTACACCTCAGGAAAGTAGCACAGTGCTGTGGTTAGCAGTGTGGAATCTGAGGCCGGCACGGTGGTGCAGCAGGTTAATCCTCTGCCTGTGGCTCCGGCATCCCATATGGGCGCCGGTTCTAGTCCCAGCTGCTCCTCTTCCAATCTAGCTCTCTGCTTTGGCCTGGGATAGCAGTAGAGGATGGCTCAAGTCCTTGGGCCCCTGCAATCCTATGGGACATTTGAAGAAGCTCCTGGCTCCGGATCGGCGCAGCTCCGGCCGTGACAGCCATTTGGGGAGTGAATCAACGGACGGAAGACCTTTCTCTCTGTCTCTCCCTCTCACCGTCTGTAACTCTACCTCTCAAATGAATAAATAAAATCTAAAAAAAAGCGTAGAATCTGGAGCCAGGCAACATAGGTTAAAACTCAACCCATCTACTTCAGACAAGTTTACATGCTAAATTTGGTTTCATTTTTTTTTTTTTACTCTTTATTTAAATACCAAATGTCTTTAGGGGCTGGCATTGTCAAGAAGCAAGTTAAGCTGACACTGCAAGCCTTCATCCCATAACCCAGCTGATTATTCCTGCTGTTCTAATCCCCATCAAGCTTCCTGCTGATGTACCTGGGAAAGAAGATGATAGCCAAAGTACTTAGGCCCCGCCACCCACGTGAGAGACCCAGTCTCTCTTCATAACTAATTCAAAGGCTTGTGAATTCTCTGCTTGTTTAATGTGCAAAAAAATTCTCTGCAAGAATACTTCTTCCTAGGTGCTCGTTTAATTTACTCCTCCTGGATTCAAACTTGCCAAGTCCTGGTGATTGTGGACATTTGGAAAGTGATCGAGCAGATAAAGGATCTCTCTCTGTCTCTCCTTCTCTGCCACTTTTTCAAATAAATTAATTAAAAATTAATATAAAATATTTTAAAACTCTTAGAAGAGCAAATGACAAAATTATCACCAGACACTACAAGATATTATTAAACATTTATGTACTTGTTAAAATATACATAAAATGAAAAATGATGAAAATAAACATGAATGGAATTTTTAATATTTTCCTCTTTTGCCACATGAATCTGTCTTCACAATACTGCCCAGGCCATCAGTATGGAAGATAAAAGTTCAATAGGAAAAGTTTTGATCAAAATAGAATCAAAAGACAAAGATGGCAGTCCTTGTCAAATACGACCAGCAAAGAGCAGAACAAATGGTCCCAATGTTTGGTTTGACAGGCCCTGATATCTCTGCCTCTACTCTTGTGGAGACGAACAAAACAGGTTTTTGGAACCTATTACTATTCTATCTTGAATCATATGCCTAATTCTCTTTATTAAAATTTGGTTTTCCCTTCATTTTTCCTGCCAGGAAGCAATGTTCTCATCAAAGCACGAGGTGATCCACTTGGCAGTTAAATTTATGATAAGCAATTACTGATCATGCTGCTTATACACTGAAAATGACTGTGGACTGGGTCAGCATGAGTTAGCCTCCCAAGTTTACTAAAGTTTCAATTGTAGGACCTACCAGGGACGTGCAGCATATCCAGTAGAGCAGCAGATTTATGAGGATAATTCTTGCTTGTCCGTCTCTGGCTGCCTTGACAGTCAGCTTGGCTACACTGTCTTGGTGACATCCCTGCTTCTTAGAGGCAAGTGATGTAAGTTTTCTAAGTTCAACTGTAGACAACAGGTCTTGCAGAGTTGACTCAAAAAATAGAAAATTTCTCCTTGCAGTTTTCATGACACACAAACTCAAGAACCCAGATTTATTTAGGAATGTAGATTCAAACGATCCGTTTTTTCGGTTTGTTTTACCTACTACAGCCTTATCTCACTGAATTACTTGCTCAAGAAAAGTATTTAGGACACAACTATTTAATAGTATAGAGTAATACTTTTAATGTTCCTTTTCAAACGTGCAAATTACGGTTCATGCTGAGAAGTAATTATTTGCATTAGAAAGATTCGGGCCAATGTTGTAGCAGAGTGGATTAAGCCACCCCTGGAGACACCTGCATCCTGAACTGGAGTGCAGGTTTGATTCCCAGCTATTCCACTTCTCATCTCATTTCCTGCTCATGCACACAGGAAGGCATCAGAAGATAGTCTAGGTACTAAAAGATCTCTGCAACCAATATGGGAGACCTGGATGGAGTTCCAGGCTTCTGGCTTTAGCTTGGCGCATCTCTGGCTGCTGGGGTCATTTGATGAATTAAACAATGGGTCAAAGATCTCTTGTTCACCCTACCTAGTAAATGATTAAATATAATAATATTTTTAAATATTTGTTTATTAGAAAGCTAGAGTTATACAGAGAGAGGGAGAGAAAGAGACAGAGATCAAAAGATCAATTTTCCATCTGCTGTTCCACTCCCAAGATAACTGGAGGGGCCAGGGTTAGATCAGGTTGAAGTCAAGGGCCAAGAGCTTCATATCTAGGATTCCACATGGGTGGCAGGGGCCCAAACATTTGGGTCATCTTCTGCTGCTTTTCCTAGGCCACGTGGGGAGCTGGATCAGAAGTGGAGTAGACAGGGCATGAATGGGTGCCTATATGGGATACAGGCATCAGAGGCAGCAGCTTTGCCTGCCATGCCACAACACTGGACTATAAATAGTACATTTTTAAAGATTTAGAAAGATCTCTGGTGTTTCTGTAAGGTTCTCATTAATACCTTATTTTATGATAATCACTGTGATATTCATACATATAGAAGAGATACAAAGAGATTCCAAGATGGTGGAGTAGGGAAAGGTGTACTGCTGTAGGCTAGGGGTATATATTAAAAAAAAAAAAAAAGTGGAGGAAGTACATTCTTAGGAAAGAGCTAGAAAACAGCAGTGGAAATTCTATGGAAGGAAGAGGAACATTGTAGAACAGTGTGGAAGGTGCAGAAGTGCAGCACAAGCATGGACACAACACAAAACCCAGCAACTGAGTGCCGGAAAAGGGCCAGCGTTGAGGTGAGATCAGGCTGCAGCATCCCGTGCCACTGGTGATATAGCTGGAGGGAGAGCTTGGAGCCCTGAGGGGGATAGGATATCCGCTAATCTAGGGCAAAAAAGAGGATATTTCTCCCCATCCCTTCCCCCAACAATGGGGCCTAGCAACTGGCTGAGAGAGGGTGAGTGACATTTTGGGTGAAAGCAGCTGCAGCAGAAGCTCTTGTGTGTAAGCCCAGCAATGCACCCTGACAACAAGCCAGCTTCTTAGCAGTAGCATAGCTGCAGCTTGGGTGCACGCACCCAGGAACCAGCATGGAAAAAGCAACATTGTGAAATGAGTAGGAGCTATGGCCAGTGACTCTCATGCCTGCATGTGATCGAGGAATTCTACCAAAGCAAAAAGTTTGCATTGCCCAATGACTTTGAGTCTGCCTGAAAGAACTGGCAGGAGGCCGGGCACCCGTGTAGGATTGTGAGGTGCCCACAGACTCTCAACATATTATAGGCTTTAGGGTTCAAACGGCCTAGGCAGAACACCCATAGGTAGTTGGCTCTGGGTATATCTCTGCCTCTCTGTGGACTGGACAGGTTAGTGGGGTGGACACCCCATGACGGTGAGAGCCTTGTGTGCTGACACGTGGGAACTCTGTGACTGCACGAGAAGGCACAGGGTGTAGATGGGCCTCTCGGCAATCAATGTGGGTGGGTCCACATGCTCAGAGCTCCCTGAATCCTAGAGAGGGTCACTGCAGTGGGATCCATGCTCACACTGAACACTGCACAGATTCATTGTGTGGTTCATACAGCAGTGCAAATGAGTATTACATCCACTGTGGGCTAATATCTAGGCATTGATCACCCTGGAAGAGAGGAGGTGAGGGTATGATTACGCCAACAGAGGTGATCATACCATCCTTTTTGCTAAAAGAGGAGATCTACCATGCCCAATTTTGGTGTTACCTTTGATACCCATCCTACCCTGGAGCACTAAATTTAGAGTTCCCTGGACAAAAATCTTGGGGTATTCATGAAAGAAGAGACACTCCACTAAGCCAAAGATGCATAATCCAAAAATAAGTTATCAGAGGAAAAAAAAACCCAGAAGTATTCCACAAATGTCTACAAATAAACATAGAAATTCAAAAAAATAATAAGTAAGGCAACATGACGTTCCGCACCTCCCCCCCCAAAGATTCATCTATTGGCTGCCTATAAGAAATATACCTCACCAACAAAGATACCCACAGGCTGATAATTAAAAGGATGGAAAAAGATATTCCATGCTAATCGAAACCAAAAAAGAGTAGGTGTAGCCATTCTAATATCAGACAAAATAGACTAACACAAAAAGTGTTGATAGTGACAAATAAGGTCACTATGTAATGATTAAGGGATCAATTCAACAGGACGATGTGACTGTAATAATTATATGTACTAAATGCCAAGGAGTCTGGCTATTTAAAAGAAATGTTAATGGATCTAAAGGGAGACATAGATTCAATACAATAATAACAAGGGACTTTAACACCCCGCTTTCATCAATGGACAGATGAACTAGACAGAAAATCAACAAAGAAGCAACAGAGCTAACTGACACTATGGACAAAATTGACCTGATATCTACAGAACTTTGCACACCACAATCATAGAACACATATTCTTTTCATCAGTGCATAGAAATTCCTCTGGGATAGACCTTATGTAATGCCACCAAGCAAGTTTCAGCAAACTCATATAAACTGAAAGCAAACCATGCATCTTTTCTGACCACAATAGGATGAAGCTGGAAATTAACAACACAAGAATCTCAAGGATATATGCTAACACATGGAAACTGAACAACATGCTTCTGAAAGAACAGTGGGTCATAGAAGATACCAAAGGAGAAGTAAAAAAAAATCTGGAAATGATTGAAGACAACAATACAACACATTAAAAATTATGTGAGGGGCTGGTGCCATGACTCAGTAGGTTAATCCTCCACCTGCATTGCTGGCATCCCATATTGGCACTGGTTCTAGTCTCGGCTGCCCCTCTTTCAATCCAGCTTTCTGCTGTGGCCTGGGAAAGCAGTAGAAGATGGTCCAAGTGCTTGGGACCCTGCCACCTGCATGGGAGACCGGGAAGAAACACTTGGCTCCTGGATTCGGATTAGCGCCGCTCCGGCTGTTGTGGCCATCTGGAGGAGAGAACCAATGGAAGGAATTCCTTTCTCTCTGTCTCTCCTTCCACTGTAACTCTACCTCTCAAATAAATAAACAAAAAAATCTTAAAAAAATTATGCGATACACCAAAAGCAGTGTTAAGAGGGAAATGCATAACAATTGGTGCCTACATCAAGAAACCAGAAAGATACCAAATAAATGAGCTATCATGCATCTCAAAGACCTAGAAAACAACAACAAAAAGTAGGAGGAAAAAATAGTTAAAATTAAAGAATAAACAAGGTTGAAACAAAAAAATACCAAAGATCAGTGAAATAAAAAGGGGGTTTTTAGGAAAAACAAACAAAAGTGATATACCATTGGCCCAACTAACCAAAAAAGAAAAAAAAAAACATAGGGAGAAGACTCAAATCAATAGAATTAGAGATGAGAAAGGAAATGTAACAATAGATAGTACAGAAATAAGAATTAAAAAGATTTTCTACAAAGAGGTATATGACAACAGAAAAATCTAGAAACAATGGATAGATTCCTGGACACATACAATTTACCAAAATTGAGTCATGAAGACATATAACACCTCAACCACTGAATAACCAAGATGGAAATTTAATCAATAATAAAGACCCTCCCAACAAGAAAAGCTTCATTTCTGAATTCTACCAGACATTTGAAGAAAACTAATTCAAATGCTTCTCAAGTTATTCAAAACAATTGAAAGGGAGAGAATCCTCTCAAACTCCTCCTATGAAGCCAGCATTACCCAAATTCTGAAATGAAATAACAGAGAAAAAGAACTATAGACCAATATCCCTGATGAAAATAGACACAGAAATCCTCAACAAAATAGTAGCTAATGAAATCCAACAACACCACATAAAGATGACTATTCACCAAGACCAAGTTGGATTTATCCCTGGTATTCAGGAATGGTTCAACATTTGCAAATCAACAAATGTGATACATCACCTTAGCAGATTGAAGAACAACAAAAAAAGTGTGATTATCTCAACAGATGCAGAGAAAGCATTTGGTAAAATATAACATCCTTTCATAATGAAACCTAAAGAAAATTAAGTATATAAGAATATTCTTCAACACAACTAAGGCAACTTATGACAAACCCACAGCTAGCATCTTAATGAATGAACGAAAGTTGGAAGCATTCCCACTAAGATATTGAACCAGACAAGGATGCCTACTCTCACCACTGCTATTCAATACAGTTCATGAAGTTTTAGCCAGAGCCATTTGGCAAGAAAAAAAAATCAAAGGGATACAAATTGGGAAGGGGGAAGCAAACTATCCCTGTTTGCAGAGGACATTATTCTAAATATAGGGGATCTAAAAGACTCCACTGAGAGACTATTGGAACTCATATAAGAGGTTGGTAAAGTAGCAGGATATAAAATTAACACACAAAAACCAATAGCCCTTGTTAACACAGACAATGCCATGGCTGAAAAAGAACTTCTCAGAAAGAGAAGTTCTCAGAAAGAACACCCACAATAGCTACAAAATAATCAAATACCTTGGGATAAATTTAACCAAGGAAGTCAACAATCTCTGCCATGAAAATTACAAAACATTAAAGAAATAAATAGAAGACACATAAACTCAAAATGGAAAATCTTCCATGTTTGTGGATTGGAAAATGTCTATACTTCTGAAAGCAATTTACATATTCAATGTGATACCAATCTAAATACCAATGACATTCTACTCAGATCTTGAAAAAGTGATGCTAAAATTCATATGCAAACACAGGAGAACCTGCATAGTTAAAGCAACCTTATACAACAAAAACAAAGCTGGAGGAATCACAATACCAGATTTCAAGACAGGCTAGTTATAATCAAAAGATCCTGGTACTGGAAAAAAAAATAATAGACTTGTAGACCAATGGAACAGAATAAAAACTCCAAAACTCAATCCACGCATCTACAACCAGTTTATCTGTGACAAAGAAGCTAAAAATCAATCCCTGGAGAAAGGACAGTCTCTACAACAAATGGTGCTGGGAAAACTGGATTTCCATGTGCAAAAGCATGAAACTAGACCCGTACCTGACAACTTACACAAAAATCCACTCAAAATGGATAAAAGACCTAAATCTACAACCTGATATCATCACATTATTAGAAAGCAATGAGGAAACCCTGCAAGATATTGGCACAGGCAATGACTTCTTGGAAAAGACACAAGAAACAAAGGCAATCAAAGCCAAAATTGACAAATAGGATTACATCAAATTGATAAGCTTCTGCACTGCAAAAGAAACAGCAAAGTAAAGAGGCAACAGACACAATGGGAGAAAATATTTGCAAACTATGAAACTTATAAAGGATTAATAACCAGAGTCTACAAAGAGCTCAAGAAAATCAACAGAACAAATAATACATTAAGAAATGGGCAATGGAACTGAACAGGCATTTTTCAATAAAATAAATTCAAATGACCAAACACTTGAAAAAATGCCCAAGGTCACTAGCATTCAGGGAAATGGAAATCAAAACTATAATGAGGTTTCATCTCACCTTAGTTAGAATGGCTCTCATATATAAATTAAAAATTAATGCTGGTGAAGATGTTGGGGAAAAAGGTACACTAGTCCACTATTGGTGGGAATGTAAACAGATACAGCCACTGTGGAAGACAGTATGGACATAACTCAGAAATCTGAAAATAGATTTAGCACATGACCCAGCCACCCCACTGAGAATTTACCCATAAGAAATTAGATGAAAGAGTTCTCTGTACCTCCATATTCATTACAGCTCAATTCACAATAGCTAAGATAAGGAATCAACCCAGATGTCCATCAACTGATGCCTGGATAAAGAAATTATGGTATATATACATTATGGAATGCTACTCAGTTGTAAAAAAAATGAATTCCTGTATTTTGCAACAAAATGGATTCCACCAGAAATCATTATACTTAGTGAAATAAGCTGGTCCCCAAAAGACTGATGCCATATATTTCCCTTGATCTATAATAACTAATAGAGTACCCAATATGTAATACACTGGAGTGAAATTGACATTTTGAGATTTTATGATCATTTACAGCCCTTGTCTCTAATGTTGAGGAATAGTGTGTTTTTTTTTTTCCTACTATTTGTTGAACTCTTTACCAGTTTACTGTTAATCAGGATGTAAGCTTGTGGGATCAGTGCAGCGATGTAGCAGGCCAAGCTACCTGCAGTGCAGGCATCATATATGGGCTCCCATTCTAATCCCAGCTGCTCCTCTTCTGATCCAGTTCTCTGCTATGGCCTGGTAAAGCAGAAGATGGCTCAAGTCCTTGGGCCCCTGCACCTAGGTGGGAGACCTGGAAAGAAGCTCCTGGCTCCTGGCTTCAGATTGGCTCAGCTCTGGCTTTTCCAGCCATCTGGGGAGTGAACCAGTGGTTGGAAGGCCTCTCTCTCTCCGTCTCTCCCTCTCTCCCTCTCTCCCTCCCTCCGTCCCTCCCTCTCCCCCTCCCTCCTTCCCTCCCTCTCCTTCCCTCTCCCTCTCCCCCTCGCTCCCTCCCTCCCTCTCCTTCCCTCTCTCTCTCTCTCCCTTCCTCCCTCCCTCTCCTTCCCTCTCTCTCTCTCTCCCTCCCTCCCTCCCTCTCCTTCCCTCTCTCTCTCTCTCCCTCCCTCCCTCTCCTTCCCTCTCTCTCTCTCTCCCTCCCTCCCTCTCCTTCCCTCTCCCTCTCCCTCCCCTCCTCTCCCTCTCTCCCTCCTCCCTCTCCCTCCCCTCCTCTCCCTCTCTCCCTCCTCCCCCTCCATCCTTCTCTCTCCCTCTCTTCCTCCCTCCCTCTCCCTCTCTCCCTCACCCTCCCTCCCCCCTCCGTCCCTCCCTCTCCCTCCCTCCCTCCCTCTAATTCTACCTTTCAAATAAATTAATCAATCTTTTAAAAAAATTTAAGCTTGTATAAATCCCCATGTGCCTGGGAAAGCAGTGTAGGATGGCTCAAGTATTTGGCCCCTGCCACCCATGTGTGAGACCCAGATGAAGCTCCTGGATCCTGGCTTTCCTCTGGCTGGGCCAGGTTGTTGTGGCCATCTGGAGAGTAAAACAGCAGATGAAAGTTCTCTCTCTCTCTCTCCTTCTCTCTCTGTTACTCTTTGAAGTAAATAAATAAATGCTTTTTTTTAAAAAGAATAATAGATGTAATATTGGAATCCAAATCCAGGTCTGCCTAATTCTTAATCTCTGTTCTTTACTTCACTATATTTTTCTGTGCATATCTGTATCTCATTCACCCCTTATTCACTCAGTGTTCGAACAACAAGAAATTTGAGGCTATTTAATTTTGTCTAGTTCATCACCTCTTAAATTTACTCAATCTATGAATCTGATTTCCAAAATAGGTCTCAATGGTAGGTATTTAGCCCAGCAGTTAAGACACTGCTTGGGATGCCTGCATTCTGCTGTGCTTATATCAAAGTCCTGGATTTGATCTTGATTCTAGATTCCTGCCAAGGCACTCTCTGGGAGTGAGATGATGGCTGAAGTTCTTGGGTCCCTGCCCCTCAAATAGAAGATTCTGGCTAAGTTCTTGGCTCCTGGATATAGCCTGGCTTAGCCTTGGGTTTTGTGGGCATTTGTGGAGTGAATAAGCAGATGAAGGAACACTTTCTGTGTCTCTCTGAGCTGTTCATCTTTCAAATAAATAAAAACTAAAATTTTTAAATTTCAAAAATAGCTCTCATATCTACTTAGCTGCCCTGCCATGATTCTAGTTGAATCCTTTCATCTCCAGTGCAGGCCACTCCAAGAATCTCCTACTTGGTCTCCTTTCCTTCTATGTCACCACTTACTCTGTACTTCCCCATGTACATTGTTTAGCATGAACTTTTAACCATATTCACAAAATTCAAGTCTAATACTGTAAATATCTTTATTAAACTATTCCAGACTGCTGCAGTTAACTCCAAATTTCTTGAAGGAATTTCTGCAGGCTTTTCATGATCTGTTCCTTATCACCTCTTCAATGTCTGAAATTGAAAGTCCCCCTCTTAAAGGAACCAGCTTTAGTTCTCTGAGAGTCAAGCTCTCACCATGTGGCTTCTGAACTGGTGATTTTCTCTGCCAGAGGCGCAAATCAAATCTGTTACCATTCTTCTCCAACACTTACATTGTTCTCTGGTAAGATTTCACCTCTCGACTTAAAAATCACCTTCTCTAGGAAGCTAAGAGGGGAGCCCTGTCTGCATGTTATCCACAACACTTAACCTCACCAAATCATAACGCTCTATTGAGTCTGTGAGGTCAGAAACCATGTCTGTCCTGTTTATGTCTATATGAGTTTATCCAATACTGAATAGTTTGTTTAAATAAGTAATGGTAACCAATAAACATGTGAATGACAGAAGAGTTTGTTCTGAAGATTAAAAAGGGAGAATGAGGGGAAATACCTGATAATCCTATCCTAAAGAACCTTGTGGGGAGCAAACCGGACTAGACTGAGTTACTGGAATTAAGACTTATTCTATGCATCTGCTCTCCCACAATATGGCGCTGGGAGAGAAGTAAACAGCTTCTACCCAGCTGCCTCCAGTTCAACCAATAAACAGTAGGACTTGCTCCTGATTGGAGGAGAGCAGCGTACTCGGCGTGTGGGCAGCCGAGTTAGGATTGGCGGAGGAGGACTATAAAGGAGGAGAGAGACGGCATGCACCAGGAACATCTAAGGGGAACATGTAGCTGAAGGAACACCTGTGCAGCCCCCGAGAAGAGCCGGCCAGCGGTGTGCCGCTCCCCTGCGGAAGTGGGGAATGTGGCCAGGGGGAACCGCCCTTCCACGGAGGTGGAAGGGATAGTAGCCAACCCGGGAAGAACCAGCAGAAAACCCGGGGAGGGCCGAGCAGACGAAAGAACAGCGCAGGGTCCTGTGTCGTTCCTCCACGAAGAGGGGGAGCGACAAACCTAAACATTGAAAGAGAAATACAAAGCTTGGAAGAGACATGACAAAGAATAAAGGATCTTTTGAGTTCTCCACTTCAACCTCCAAGTATGATCCTTTTTGACAGAAACAAATTTAATCATCATAATTTGGGTATATTTTAAGTGAGAAACTAACCCTTAAAATGAAGGATACAAAAGCAGTTTAATTCTCTAAGAAGGAAATTGAATGATTTTAAATTCCATTAGCATTTTGTTGAGTATTTTCATTTGTATCCATCATTGTTAATGTTAACTAAACAAAAAGGATTTGATTCATCCATTTGACTTTGTCTATTTGAATTTTAATTGCTAATTATTTTTTGTTTGTTTTTTGGCCATTGTGACTATTGATTCCTAATTTTTCAAGTCAATTTTGGCAAACAGAAATTTTTCAGAGGAATTTTATTTTTCTTTTATCCATTGAGGATTACATTGGCAATACTTGCTTATCTAACCAACATCAGTTTTTTATATAAATTTTTAAGAGACAAGTACTCAAACATACTCACATACAATTTGAAAATCCCTTAGACAATCTTCTCTTGGTTATTCATTTTTTAAATACATTTGAAATTGTTCAATTTTATTCTTTGTTGGATTTACGTTGAATTCTTTTTCTAAACAATATTATTTATTGCAAATGCTATAAATAGTGAGTAATTTTATTTTCTTTGGAGTAAAATTTAAAGCTCAAAATATTTTTTAAAAGATTTATTTGAAAGAATTACATAAAGAGAGAAGAGGCAAAGATAGAGAGAGAGAAATCTTCTATCCAATGGTTTACTCCCCCATTGGCTACAACAGCTGATAAAGCTCAAAATATTTTAAAGTCTTTTAGCTGGTCAAAGGTGTACTAGTCAGGGAGCTCAATGCAAGAGTCAAAATGTTGTGGTTTGAATACAAAGTATCTACTAGAATTGCTGAACAATTCCTTTCTGCCCACCTCTTGTGTTTTAAACACTGTACTTATAAGTAACACAGAGTGACAAAGTCTATAACCGATTCAGGAGGGTTCAAAAACAATTCATTTCCTATTTTTACAGAGGAAGCATCATCATGAAAAAAAGGAAAAATCTGTTTATAAATACCAAACAAATGACTGGAAACTACAGAATCTTTAAAAGCAGAAGAGGCATGAGTACAGCAGGAGTTGGGAGCAGAATTCAGAGACATTTCCTTCTAAAATCCTGTCCTCAATGAGCAGGCAAAAAGGCTGCACAGTTCTGGTCCCTTTGATGCAAAAACTCTATGTATTCTTTCAAAACAGCCATGGAATTTGGGTTCTACTCTTTTGTCTACACTAAGAAGGCCTGATGATACTTGACTACTCCAGTTTAACCTATCTTCACAATACTTTCAGCACTCATGAAGCATAAACTCAGCAAGAAATACATGACTGGCAGAGTGAGTGGGAATCAAAGTTTAGGGATGTTAAGTTGCCATATACAACAGCAAAAAGAAGCAAACTCTGAAAAATAGTAAGTTTTAACTTTCCAAAAATTGTTCTTAACACTTTGAGGACTATATAGTTTTCAGAGTGCTTTGAAGCAAGACTAAGTACTATGAGCAAAGACCTACACATTAATACTTGAATAAAATTGAGGATAAGCCCTTTATGGGTCAAGGAAACTTCCAAAGGGAGACTTCCTGCAATTAAGGACGTGGAGTCTGCCAAAGGGAATATTTTAGGAAAATATACTCTAATATTTAAGACTCTTTCCTAGGACTATATGTTGTATAAACTCATGGGCCTTTATGCAAGGTTTTTTTTTGGGGGGTAGGATGTATCATATGTTTGTTCAAGAGAAACAACAGGCCATTTAATATTATCCATAATCATCATTAACTGTATTCATTCATACCAGCCTGCATGTTAAAAAGCATACAGTAAATGACTGAGTTGCCTAGGGACCAGTTCCCTTAGGCAGTACATGAGAAGACTGGACCAGCTGGTTACCGTACAATGAGTGTATGTAATTTGCACTTCTAAGTTGGAAGATTTTGTTATATTCACTCTGACAAGTAAGGGACACAAGTAATAAGCACAAGTTGTAGTAGCACCTTATTCTTGACAGCAAGTAGCATTTTCTCAATTAAAACATCATGAATAATCAGTTTTTGAAAGAAGTCAGATAACTGCAAGCTATAAAGTATAAATATTTTTTGTTGCTGCCTGCTCCATTAAAATAGTAGTGAAATATAAAAAGGAATTCTAGAATTAGGAAAGCTCTGGGCTCTTAAGATTGTGGGGAGCAACTGGGAGCAACTCAGACTAGACTAAGTTACTGGAATTAAGACTTATTCTAGGCATCTGCTCTCCCACAATATGGCGCTGGGAGAGGAGGAAACAGCTTCTACACAGCTGCCTCCAGTTCAACCAATAAACTGTAGGACCTGCTCCTGATTGGAGGAGAGCAGCGTACTCGGCATGTGGGCAGCCAAGTTGGGATTGGTGGAAGAGGACTATAAAGGAGGAGAGAGACAACATGCACCAGGAACATTTTATCTGAAGGAACACCTGTGCAGCCCCCGAGAGAGCCGGTCGGTGGTGTGCCGTTCCCCCGCGGAAGTGGGGAAAGTGGCAGGGGGAACCGCCCTTCCACGGAGGTGGAAGGGACGGTAGCCAACCCGGGAAGAACCAGCAGCAAACCCGGGAAGGGCTGAGCAGACAAAAGAACAGCGCAGGGTCCTGTGTCGTTCCTCCACGAAGACGGGGAGCGACAAAGATACTGCTTTTCAGATTTCAACATAAAATACCCAAGTTTATAAACCCTCTCTAAGTATCTGGATAGGGAAAAATTCAATAGGATTGAGAACGTGATACAGGCACTTTTGAGGAACTGATTTTACTTATAACCTAGATACTTCTAACACATCAAAAAAAAAAAAAAAAAAAAAAAAAAGGAGGCAGATGAAGTCAAGCCTGAAAAAACACCAATATTTTCCACCTTGCAATCCATTACGTCAGCCAGCACTTTCCTGGAGTTGTGATTATTACATTATGACTTGATTACTAACTATGACTGCCACAGCTGGAGAAGTGAAAGCACAGTATGAGGCCATTTCCATTAAAGGAATATGAGAGTCCATAACAAGCTCTGAGGCCGCCCGGCTGCTGTGGGGCTGAGCTCAGAAGTACATAAGTATCTACTTAAGATGCTGTTTGAAGGAGCACCCTAACTTCCATCATTATTTCATTTAGCTTGAACTGTAGCACGGATTTTTCCATTAAGCAATATGAGACACTTAAACACCAAATTGAGGTTATCTGTCCTCCAAAAAAGGCAATGCAATTTTTCTAGCTTTTCTGGAAATTTTTCCAATTTTTCTTTTGCATGTATATGCAACCCTGATTTTGCCTAATAAAAGAGACTCCATGGTTCTATAAATTAGGAAGTTCTATAAATTAGGAAGTGATGCTGAAGTGGCAGAACTGAGAACAGAAGCATTAATGTTCATTTGAAATACGGGCATATGTTTTAGGAAATCGGAGGCAAAGGAGTTGTGGCTGTTAAAATTCAGCCAGTCCAGAAAATCCCCAATACAAAGACTCAAATGTATTCGAAGCATAGATTCTGATATTAATAGGCAAAAGGAGTCATTATATCATTTTGTATCTATTCTTGGTTTATGCACGGCTCAAATGACAAAGCAGCCTGGGATGTACCAAAAGATGCAGTAGAACAGTAAACTACCTAAATATTTCACAGGGGATGATAATCACTGTAAGAAAACCACACTTTCAATTGTGGCTTGGGACAGATTACATGTAATGGTGTGTTGTCATGTGTGTGCTTGTGTGAATGGGCACTAAAAATAACAGAAAAAAAATCACAGAAAGGCACTTCTAGACTTCATTTCCCAAAGCATGGAGCTTTGTTTACTTACATGATTTCCTCTCTCAAAATCTTACGGAGAAAAATCTATACTTAGCAAGATTAAAGCTGTCGCTAGAGGCATTTTCCGTGTAAAAAGGAAGCTCCTCTTCTGTCTGACTTGGCCGTTTTCTTTCCTGTGTGGGATCCCTAACTTTAGGCACAAAGGCATATGCTCTGGTGCCTGTGCAAGGTTTGAGAGCCTCATTACCCAAAAGAAGAACTTAACCATGGTCCCAAACCTTAGTATCTATGCTCCCAAGCTTCTCTTTCACCCTAAAGCTTGGTTCTACCTCCTTTTAAAAAAGTACTATTCTAACTTGAGCAAAAATTTTACTTGTGAATTCTTTCTGCCTTTCATTTTTAATTTTTCCAAAATTTATTTATTTATTTATTTGAAAGTCAGAGTTACACACAGAGAGAAGGAGAGGCAGAGAGAGAGAGAGAGAGAGAGATGGGTCTTCCATCTGATGGTTCACTCCTCAGATGGCCGCAATGGCTGGAGCTGTGCTGATCTGAACTCAGGAGCCAGGAGATTCTTCCAGGTCTCGCACATGAGTGCAGGGGCCCAAGGACTTGGGCCATCTTCTGCTGCTTTCCCAGGCCATGGCAGAGAGCTGGATCAGAAGTGGAGCAGCCGGGACTCGAACCGGTGATCATATGGTATGCTGGCACTGCAGGAGGCAATTTTACCTGCTCTGCCACAGCCCCGGCCCCTCATTTTTAATTTTTAACAGACTTAATTGATTGAAAAACCAATAGTTTAATTCTAATTCGCTCGGCCTACTGATTTTTGCAATTAAACTCCTGCAAGAGTCCAGGAAATTATGTGAAAATTTGATGCTTTACTATTTTAAACTTTGGGGATCCATGTTTATGTTCTATGCACACACACACACATTTAAAAAAAAAAAGATGAGGATTAAATGTAAAAGGCTTAAATTTGATTCCAAGCACATTTACAAAGTCACCCTTGAACAGAGGATGAAATAAGAGTGTATGGAGAACCTGGAAGAATTGAAATTATGATTTTAAAAGTCCTGGGAGATGCCCTAGAAAGAGTTATCAAATAGCAAGAATGATGAAAGTCACAGTTTCCACCCCATTTCTCTGGCAGGCTCTATACCTCCTGATCTTGTTGAAGTCTCTCATGCTAAAGAGTAACTCTATTTTCCCCTAATAAATAGTGACTCCACTAATGTAAGAAAATAAGAAATTTTAAAAATAAAAAATAATTTTAAATAATAAAATTTGCTTACAAATGATTCCCCCAAATCAAATATTATCTAATTTTCTCCTGGATTTCTAAAATGGTTTTCCTTCTCATTTGTGGATAACCAACTCCACAAAAACTGTTTTTCCCTTCAATTTACTTATTTGAGAGAGAGAGAGAGAGAGGAGAGTTAGAATAGATATCATACATCCACTGGTTCAAACACAACAGCCATGGCTGGGCAGGGCCAAAGTCAGGAGCCTTGAACTCATTCTAGCTGTCACATATGGGTAGCAGGGATTATAGTCAGCATCTGCTGTCTCCAGGAGTGTACATCAGCAATTAGCTAGATCAGAAGTGGATCCTGAGGAATGGATTAAGCCACTGCCTGTGACACCTGCACTGGCTGCTCCACTTTGGATTTAACACTTTCAAGCCATACCAACTGTTACTCCACTCTTTCCTGTGTACTCCAATTGGGGAATTTAATGAAGAGAAACAAATGGAATAAAAACAATTTTATCAAAGAAATAATCTCAAATGGTCACTTTTTCAAGGAAAATTTTTTTAAATGAACATATATATTACTAACAAGTTGCATGTGACACATTCCATATTTGTTTTTATCTGACTAATGTGTTCATACTGAGAAAACCTATTAAAACCTTTCTATAAAGTAGCCTGTGAAACAATATATGTATGAGATAGGTACCACTGTTTGCTGATCAGTGAGCAAAATTCCATTAAGTTAGCTTAGCTCAAAGTAATTCGTCCCTATCAAAAAATAATTCCTCAGGTGCAGGAAGATACGTAGCCCTACTTTCCAATCAACAAAAGCAGTGATTTTTACTCTCAGGAATTCCCTCCTGGGGTCTATGGTGGCTAGAGGTAAGGTCTCCACTCTCTTTTTTCAATCCCTAATAAGCAGAGCAACTAGACTTACATATCGGACTAGGAATAAGATTTTAGTTGAGAAAAGAGTTCCAATAAAAAAAAAAAAGTTTTGCAGGGCCAGTGTTAAGCCACTGCCTGCAATCCCAGCATCCCATATGGGCACTGCTAAGAGTCCTGGCCTCTCCACTTTGAGATCCAGCTTCCTGCTAATGTGCCTGCAAAAACAGCCATCCACATGGGAGACACGAGTGGAGCTCCTGGTTCCTGGCTTCAGCCTGGCCCAGCCTCAGCTGTTGCAGAAATTTGGGGAGTAAATCAGTAGTTGGAAGTTCTGTCTCTCTCTCTCTCTCTCTCCCCATAACCCTATCAAATAAATAAAAAATCTTGAAAAAAAATGTGCAATTCATTGAGATAAGTTAAGGGTCCTGTTACTGTCCTTAGGCATAGTTGCAAATATAAACTGTTAGCTGTCTCAAAACTCATATCATAGTATATTCTGTTGTTAGTAATAAAACTTGGATGACAGTGAAATCTTTCAGGTAAACGATATAATAATATTTGAATAAGAAGGTTTTAGTGGCTCAATCCAGGTCTTCTGCTCAAGAATATGGAGGAAGAAAAAGAGCAAATTAACAACACTTGAAAATCTCAGTGGTACATTAACAAGTGATAAAATAAGGGCTTTTTCTGGTTTATAATATCTGCATTATCGGGATTTAAAGCTGAGCATCTGTGGAAAAAACACAAATATTTTCATGGGTCACCACTAGGAATAACAGAGAATGGCAATAGATTTATAAATGAAGTGATTAAAAATAGCAATTCTAAAGACTTATGTGCCACCCTACATTCAAATATGTGTACTCAGACATAAATTATTTTCACAGTATACTAGTATATTTACTTCTTTGTAAGGCTGGAAGTGATATATAGGGAAAACATATCCACATTGCAATATTTAGTAAATATTTCCTGAATACCAAGTTAGAAGAAAAAAGTAAAATTCAGATCCCAAAGGGAGTGAAACCTTTGTGCAAATTTTCATGTAAGTTTCTGTAGATTTGTTGTCGTTCTTGTTGCTATTTTTCAAACAGGAGTTTTAGAATATTTTTGTTCCTAAAAAATGTATTTAGACATAGGAATATTTATTGTCTTCCTATCTCTGATACTACCTCCACAAATACGGTGTTGTAGTGCAATATCTCCTAAGTCATTCCCTGCCCTTTGAGTCATTTATGCCACTTAGAATTCTGTGATTTGAGGTGGCTGCTGTTATGGCATAGTGGGCTGTGTCTGCCTGTGGCTCCAGCATCCCATAAGGGTGCCCATTCCAGTCCCGGCTGCTCCTCTTCTGATGCAGCTCCCTGCTATGGCCTGGGAAAGCAGTAGAAGATGGCCCAAGTGCTTGAGCCCCTGCACCCAGATGGGAGAAGCTCCTGGCTCCCGCTTCGGATTGGCTCAGCTCCAGCCATTGCAGCCATTTGGGGACTGAACCAGTGGATGGAAGACCTCTCTGTTTCTCCATCTACAATTCTACCTCTTAAATAAATAAATAAAATCATTAAAAAAAAGAATTCTGTGATTTGAACTGAAATTTTTCTGGGGCTGGTGCTGTGGCGCAATTTGTTAACGCCCTGGCCTGAAGCGCCAGCATCCCTTATGGGAGCTGGTTTGAGACCCGGCTGCTCTACTTCCTATCCAGCTCTCTGCTATGGCCTGGGAAAGTTGTTGGGCCCCTGCACCCACGTGGGAGATCTGGAAGAAGCTCCTGGCTTCAGACTGGTGCAGCTCCAGCCATTGCAGCCAATTGGGGAGTGAACCATCGGTTGGAAGACCTCTCTCTCTCTCTGCCACTCCCCTCTCTGTGTAACTCTTTCAAATAAATAAATAAATCTTAAAAAAAAGAACAATGTTTATAAAATTTTTTTTCTTAGCTTGTGCTCTGAGGAAACAAAACAAAACAAAAGAGCTACATTATAGGAAAAATTAATGAGTCTGATCTGATTTCTCCTTCATAAAATCATATCCATGTCTCAGGACACTGTGTTCCTTTCTGTATATGAGCACTGATTATCTCCTCTTGTAACTTATACTTAACAGGCATCCTTTCAAGGTAAAATGCCTCTCATCAAAAAAAAATGCACATAGAATTTGACAATTAGGATACAGTTTTTTTCTATCCATAAAGACTTTTGCTGTTATTAAATTTTGAGATATCCTCGAATGTTGTTTGAAAACAGGAATAATGTATTCATCACTGTGCTAGATTATGGCAAAAATAAAACTATAAATAATAAAGAAGCTATGAACATGAGTAACTTTTTAAAATTTAGTAATGCCTTAATTAAGATATATCTGTGAGATTTTAATATTAATATAAAAATATACACCATCAACACAACGAAAGGATAATTAGTTCAAATGGAGCTTTTAGAGAAATTTTTCTAGAAGCCACACTTAAACACGCGATTTTTTTTTTTTTTTTGACAGGCAGAGTTAGACAGTGTGAGAGAGAGAGACAGAGAGAGAGTTATAGACAGTGAGAGAAAGACAAAGAGAAAGGTCTTCCTTCCATTGGTTCACTCCCCTAATGGCCGCTACGGCCGGCGCTGGGCCAATCCAAAGCCAGGAGCTGGGTACTTCCTCCCGGTCTCCCATGAGGATGCAGGGACCCAAGCACTTGGGCCATCCTCCACTGCCCTCCCGGGCACAGCAGAGAGCTGGACTGGAAGAGGAGCAACCAGGACTAGTACCTGGTGCCCAAAACGGGACTAGAACCTGGGGTGCCGGCGCCACAGGCAGAGGATTAGCCAATTGATCCACAGCGCCAGCCCTGTTTTGCTTTTTAACAACTTCATTGAGATATTAGTGAAATACAATAAAAATCTACCCAGATTTTTGCTCACATATTTCAAAAACCATCACCAAATCAAACTTCAGAACATTCTGATTCCTTCTGAAAGAAAACCTGTAGCCAAGCCAATTAGCACCTCACACCACGGGTCCGCATTCTCACAAAACTAGTCTTAAGTCATCTACTGCCTACAGCATTTGCTTATTTTTAACATTCCCTATAAATGGAAGTAGATACTACATGACACTTTATGACTGGTTTCTTTACATAATATAATGTTCTCAAGGTTCATCTTTGATGCAACACATATTATACATCATTAGTTTTTACTACTGAATGCTGCTCTATTGTATTTTAATTACTTGTCAGTTCATGGATATTTGGATTGTTTCTACTTTTGGAAATTATTAGTAATATTGTATGTGTAAAAGTTTCTGTGTGAAGATACAATTTTCTCTCTCCAGCACATGCAAGAGTGAAACTGTTGGATCACATGGTAAGTTTGATATATTTACAAATTTTCTTTTTCTTTTTTTTTTAAGATTTTTTTGTTTATTTGAAAGAGCCACACAGAGAGAGGGAGAAACAGAGAGACAGAGAGACAGAGAGATAGAGAGACAGAGAGAGAGAGAGAGAGAGAATCTTCCATCCACTGATTCACTCTCCAAATGGCCCCAACAGCCAGTAGGCCAGGAGGCACTTCCAGTTTTCCCAACTGGATGCAAGGACCCTAGCACTTGGGACATCTTCGGCTGCTTTCCCAGGCCATTAGTAGGGAGCTGGATCATAAGTGGAGCAGCAGGGACTCAAACTGGCACCCATATGGGATGCTCATGCTGCAGGCATTTAACATTCCCACTGGCAGTGTATAAGGTTCCAGTTGCTCCACATCCTCAACAACTCTTATTATTTTTCTTTGGGTTTAGAGCCATCTTACTGGATAAGAAGATGTGTCTCATAGCTTTGTTTGGCATTTCTCCTAACGACTAGAGAGGGTGGGCATCTACTTCATCTGCTTATCTTTGCTTTCCTTCTTTGGGAAATGTCTATTAATCCTTTGTTGAAAAGTGCAAACTGCAGCCAAGTGTGTTATGCTACAACTTGGGACGCCCAGATGCAATATCAGAGTGTCTGGGCATGAGTCCTGCCTCTAATTCTAATCCAGTTTTCTGCTACTGTACACCCTGGGAGGCAGGCAATGATGGCTTAAGTAGTTGGGCCACTACCATCCGTGTGGAAGACAGAGATGGAGTTTCTGCTCCTGGCTTCAACCTGGCCACGCCTCAGTTGATGTGGGCATTTGGAGGAATGAATCAGAGATAGATGATATCTCTCTTGGGCCTGCTCTGTCCCTGCTTTTCAAATAAACAAACTCTGTGCCCATTGTAAAATTGCACTATTTGTCTTTTTATTAATGAGTTGTAAGGGTTCTTTAAATACTCTGTGCACAAGTTCCTTTATCAGCTATGTGACTAAACAATATTCCCATTCTGTGGACTGTTCATTCACTTTCTTGGTGGTCTCAACTGCAGCACAAATATTTCTAATTTTGACTTACTACAATGTATCTGCTTTGTTGTGCTTCAAGTATCATTTTAACAAAGTGAGCTTAGGCCCTGCATGAAGAGTAAGGAAAGACCAAATTACAAACAACAGAAGCTTAGGGCCGGCACTGTGGGGTAGTGGGTAAAGCTGCTGCCTGCAGTGCTGTCATACCATATGAGCGCCGGTTCGAGTCCTGGCTGCTCACTTCCGACCCAGCTCTCTGCTGTGGCCTGGGAAAGCAGAAGATAGCCCAAGTCCTTGGGCCCCTGCACCCTCGTAGGAGACCTGGAAGAAGCTCGGGCTTCAGGTTGGCACAGCTCCAGCTGTCCCAGCCATTTAGGGAGTGAACCAGAAGACATAAGAACCCCCTCCCCCCTTCCCTCCCTCCTCCTCTGCCGCTGCCTCTCTATAACTCTGCATTTCAAATAAATGAATAAATCTTAAAATAATAGAAGCTTATTCCAGATGGAAGAAATAGAATGAGCAATGGCATGGAAATAGAATTCACTGTCAATTCTTCTGTATGTCCAGAAGAGGACAGATCCCTACAGAGCTATATCTTGCAATACTGTCATACCACACTTCAATTCTGCAATGTACAGACAATGTGGCTCCCCAGATGGAATTGTTAGCACTGTTCTAGTGAAAGCTACACGGTAAGCTTAGTTAAAGATGTAAGTAAATATCTCAAAGATGCATATATTCCTTCTAAAAATGAGGAGATTGGCCGGTGCCGCGGTTCAATAGGCTAATCCTCCACCTTGCGGCGCTGGCACACTGGGTTCTAGTCCCAGTTGGGGCGCTGGATTCTTTCCCGGTTGCCCCTCTTCCAGGCCAGCTCTCTGCTGTGGCCCGGGAAGGCAGTGGAGGATGGCCCAAGTGCTTGGGCCCTGCACCCCATGGGAGACCAGGAGAAGCACCTGGCTCCTGCGTTCAGATCAGAGCAGTGTGCCAGCCGCAGCGCACCGGCCGTGGCGGCCATTGGAGGGTGAACCAACGGCAAAAGGAAGACCTTTCTCTCTGTCTCTCTCTCTCACTGTCCACTCTGCCTGTCAAAAAAAAAAAAAAAAAAAAAGAGAGATTTGGATTTGTGCCTTCTAAATTGGAAGTCCTCAAGCAATGTCCAGTTTGCAAAACTAATGATTATTATTCTAGATTTTAAGTTAAATCTAGAAGACTGCCAGATATACTCAACATTATAGTTCAATTTAAAAATGGTAGAAAGCAAGTCATTTCAACAGTATAGCTAACAAATGCTTTTTACTTTGGACAAATCTTCCTTTCCAACAGCATCTTTAAACATGGAATGTTCCACCTTGTTTTTGTTAATGTTTAGTAAATTAAATTGAGAAAAGGTCCTGAGCATGTTATCTTACAGCAGAAAAACATTTCACTTTCTCTTGAGAACAGCCTGCAGAACACAAAGCACCAAACCTGAGCAATCCACACATAATTCCTGCTCTCTGCACTACTTGTCTTCTGATACCACACTTACCCCTATGCACGCCCACCACCTCATCTGAAACACCGGAAGGTCTGACTGCACAGTATCTCCCACTGGGACTTTCTGGGATGGTGTTCCAAACAGCAACTACTGGAGAGGCAAGAGGTGGACGCCTCGGCCAGGGAATGCGGACATGCAGGAAACACTTGTCCACCTCAGCGTTTTGATTTGAAAATGCCAGCTGAGCCTCTTAGCAGTACCCTTCATCTAGTCATTTCTTTGCTAAACATAACCAGTCATGGTTTTCAAAAATACAAATAGTACCTGAGCCCAAAATGTGAATTCTAATCCAACCTATGAGACAAAACAGATGTCCTTCAAATGGATAAGGAAATTAAGTCTTGGAGATGATAAATAAATTGGCCAAAAGCATATCATCACTTGGTGCCAGGTCAAGAACGCCACTCAGAACACCTGCTTTCTCCCACGTTAATGTTCTTCTGCAGTGCTTCAATATGCTTGATAATGGAGAAGAGTATAAATCAACCATGCTTGTCATCCCAGTGTCTTCCCAGATTACTTATCAGAATGGAAGTAAATAGTTGTAAAATTGCATTTTATATTAAACCAAATTTCCATAAAAATATAAACCAGGCAACAATCAATGAATTTATTAAGGTGTCAGATAAATTAAACTGCTTAAGGAGAGACTTTAGTTACTGTAGTACCTTTACCAAAAAGGATCATTTTTACTATTAAGAAGCAAGGGATGCTAGCACATAGTATGAGTCTACTTTTTTTTCCTCAATGGAATTATCTTTTGAATTAGGAAAAAAATGTCCTTTCAAAGAGACACTAAGAAAAGACAAACAGTAAACCTTGTCAATGCCTCTGCCAAGATGGTAATAAGGGTTCTGTGCCCAGCTGCATAGTTTTTGGAACAGTCAATGGGTTTCACCAGTTTGATCTAAAGTAGGCATTTTTTGTCCCTCTTCTGAACTCCAAAGTTCTTTTATTCCTACTGCTCTAAGGGCTTTGATTACATTTCTCATTATCTTCTTATGACATGATATTCCCTACCAGGTAGGTCTATTTTCCATTCATTTACTTAGCAAATATGTACTTACTAAGTCTAGCTTACTGGGTGCAGGATACAGACTGGAACTCTGAAACTAAAATATCATCATCCTTCCCCTCCTACCAGGGAATTCATTTTGCCAGAGATAGGACTTGACCATGACTGACAGTACAGTGCAGTGAAAGCCATAGGGACAGAACTCTGAAATGAAACTCACACTGCAAAGCTCCCCTGCAGGTCAGACTGAAGCCCCTCTCAGGGCCTCCCCCTGAGATCACCGCCTTGAACTTCCTCCTGCTCTGCCCTGACTCACCCACTCCCTCAATAGTCTCTTACGAGTACTTCCATAGCAAACCTCCCATACACCAGTCCTCATCTCAGGAAATGCTTCCAGGGAACTTGACCTAAAACATTCTGACAGGGGATACAACAGCGCAACAGGTAGGCACTTTGAACAAATTATATTTTTCAAAGGTAGCCAGATAATAAATTGCAAATTTTAGATGATCCTTATCACCTTGCTTTGACTAGGACAGCACTAGTCAATATTTCATAGAAATGTTTAACTGGAAAATTATGATTCATTAATAAGAATGGACATTGAGGAACAAACGTAAGTGCATATACGCATTGTGTAATTCCGATGTCTTTGATTTGGCAACATGGACTAGAGGGGAACTTCAGAGAAAAATGTATTGTATAATATTATTGACATTAATTGGTAGAAACTGAAGGTAGTAATTAGGAAGTCTACATAGGCCACTTGTACCTAACAGTCAAAACTATGAAATGTTTCTCCAACCAAAATGAGAAGAGCAAATTGTTCATGCACCACATTTGAATATCTCAGAAACAAAACATCCAGACAATCTTACAGCTGAGCAGAGGCTGTGCAGGACTGTCCCAGAGGAAAAGTCAGCTGAAGCAAAATACAGGAAGGAAGATTCCAGAAAGCAGCCAGAAGATAAAAGGAAAATGAGAAAAGGAAGACTCAAGCAGTTATACAGGGGAGTACAAGGTAGAAGAGAAGACTATCTCTGAGGTTTCAAACTCTACGTTATGCCATTGTTTGTGATCATGATGTCCCATAACTGACTGCTGGTTTGAGTCCTGGCTGCTTCACTTCCAACCCAGCTTCCTGCCAATCCACTTGTGAAGGCAGAGGATGATGGCCTAACTACCTGGGCCCTTGCCGCCCATTTGGGAGACCTGGATGGAGTTCCTGGCTCCCGGTTTTTGCCCTATCAAGTGGGGACATTTGAGAATTGAATCAGCAAATGGAAGATCCCTCTTTCTCTGCCACTCTGCTTTCTGAATAACTCAATCAACCTTTATGAAAATACAGAGGAATAAACAAGTAAAACCAGAGAAAGCTACCTAGAATAGTGACCAAAGTTAATATGGAAAATAATAGCAGTAATAATGAAAATGTTATATACGTGGAGAATATCTTGATGGTGCTAGAACTTTATGGCTGGTCTTAGACATGGGAATCACTGCCCCTAGAGCTGTACTGTGTGCCCAGCGAGACCAGTTTCCACCACAAACTGACACACACTGAAACAGACAGGTGTGCTAGGCAGCCAGGCTCCTTGGGGAGATCTCCAACTAGATCTGCAAATCTGCATTTAAGTGTTGGGTTTACCAAAGGAGATCAGATTACCAGGACATTTTTGGAATATTACTTGGCTTTTAATTGAAAATATGGTCTAGTTAGCACAGTTATCCCTAAGTATCTGCCAGGGACTGGTTTCAGGACCTCCTGTGGGCAGTAAAAACCACAGATGCTCAAGGCTCTTATACAAACCATACACATCCTCTAATATACTTAATATAATCTCTAGATTATTTATAAGACTAAACCAATGTAAGTGACATGTAAATAGTTGTTACACTGTGTGCTTTAGGTAATAGTGACAAGAAAAAAGTCTGTACATGTTTAGTACAGATGCAATTTTTTCCAAATATTTTCAATCCGTGGTTGTTTGAATCTGTGCTGTCAGACGATTTGCATATAAAGAGCAGATTGTATATGGATATGGGACACATCCAAATGAATCAAGAATTGCACATAGTGAAGTATTTCTCTTTCCATGTGTGCTGTGCCCCAGTTCTCCTAAGGTAGTACCCTTATTATCATTTTCTATGCTTTTTCAGGAATAGTTCACAAATTTTGCAGAAAAGTGCAAGCACTGTTTTCCTACTTGCCTTGTGACTGCACCATATAATTTATTTTTTATTTTTATTTATTTATTTATTTTTATTTTTTTGCCAGGCAGAGTTAGACAGTAAGAGAGAGAGAGAGACAGAGAGAAAGGTCTTCCTTCCGTTGGTTCACTCCCCTAATGGCTGCTACAGCCAGTGCTGTGCTGATCCAAAAGCCAGGAGCCAGGTACTTCCTCCTGGTCTCCCGTGCGGGTGCAGGGACCCAAGCACTTGGGCCATCCTCTGCTGCCCTCCCGGGCCACAACAGAGAGCTGGACTGGAAGAGGAGCAACCGGGACTAGTACCCCGAGCCCCAACTGGGACTAGAACCCGGGGTGTTGGTGCTGCAGGCGGAGGATTAGCCAAGTGAGCTATGGCACCAGCCTTGTACCATATAATTTAAAAATATATCTTAAAGACAGTGTGAAATCAGAATGTGTAGGAAAGCTTTATTGTTTCTAAATAATTGTACAGTATTCTATTTTAGTGGATTTATTTATCTAATTCCTTGATAATTGACACTTAGGTTGTTTCTATCATTTTGCTAGTAAAAAATGTTGCACTGAAAATCCTTGGATTTATCTATGTGTGTAATATACTCAGAAGACATGTGCAAGAGTACATCTATAAGATGAATACATTCAAATGCAATTCTACCAAAAGCTAAGTGTATTTTTCTTAATCCAATCAGAAAATTGACAACAAATTTAACAATCTGTGCTCCTACCAACAATATTAGAAATTACGCGTTCTGTCACACACACACTGACAGTGTGTGTTATCAATTAATTTTCATCATTGCCAGTGTCACAGTTTTTTAAAAAGGTCCTGTTTTCAATTTTCATAAAGTTCATTAATAAGCATCAGATTAACCTAATTTTGGTCTGGGACATTTGTGGTTTTTGGCCAGTTAATGTTCTTGATTTCTACTTTTTCTTAAAAATAACTTATTTAAAACATTGCCTCTTTGTTTTGAATGTAAATTGAAAATATCTTATATATTTTCCCAGCTTGAATTTTGCCTTTAATTCCAGATTTTCCCTACAGTTATTTTGTATTATTATTATTACTATTAAAAGTATTCAAACATACTTTTATATACAGCTTCAGGATCTCATGTCATCCTCAGAAGACTTGTCTCGGATTTAAAAAAATAATTACCATTTCCCTCTACTTTTGTGTCTTCTAAAAAAATTTTAACACTTACAGACCTATAACACACACTCACACACACACTCACACACACACTTTTTCTATTTTAAAAGAAGCCAACAATATAATTTTTGTTAACTCCTAGATATGACTTCTTCATCAGACACCTGGTCCATGTCTAATAATAAAAAGGACTAGAGCATAATCTAAATCCCAAATCCTAGTTTTGTAAAAAATATTTTTTCAGATATTTATCTAAGTAGACACCAAAACAAAAATGTGAATTTTCATGTATCATTCCTTAAATAATGCATAATTTATTTTATATTGTGCATTATTAAGAAGCTGCTATGTTCAAAATTAAATGTTTTATGGGGCCGGCGCCGCAGCTTACTAGGCTAATCCTCTGCCTTGCGGCGCCGGCACACTAGGTTCTAGTCCCGGTCGGGGCGCCGGATTCTGTCCTGGTTGCCCCTCTTCCAGTCCAGCTCTCTGCTGTGGCCAGGGAGTGCAGTGGAGGATGGCCCAAGTACTTGGGCCCTGCACCCCATGGGAGACCAGGAGAAGCACCTGGCTCCTGCCATCGGATCAGCGTGGTGCGCCGGCCACAGCGCGCTGGCCGTAGTGGTCGTTGGAGGGTGAACCAACGGCAAAGGAAGACCTTTCTTTCTGTCTCTCTCTCTCTCTCCCTGTCCACTCTGCCTGTCAAAAAATAAAAATAAAAAAAATAAAAATAAATGTTTTATGGATGTTCTAATATTAAAAATGATCTTGTCTAGCTATTTAGCTTATCTGCTTAAAAGTGTTTTTGAGACTAAAATTCCAACAGCTAAGCTGTGATACTGACTCTAGTGGTTCAATCAACCATTCATTGCTAGGCTAGAGCCACTCCATAAGACATTTTGATCTATATCCTACTACCCTGGAATACTGTAAGCTGACAGGAAAGAAAGGAAATTAGTTCAGCCTATTTATACACATTAAACAACTTCAACAAATAAATGTTTGCCATTCATAATTAGCCTATCCCATATCATCTTTAAAAAAAATGTTTTCTATAATGTCTTTAACAAATTCCAGAACTCATATGTTAAACTATGTAAATATTTCAGTATGTCTCTCTAATGGATAAGCATAAAAAACCTACATTTCATGCCTTGTGAATAAAGTTCTTCAATATAAAAATCAGGCAGTTCTTTGTCTCAAAATGTATCACTATGTTCCCAAATCTGTATTTATTAAGTACATGTAATATGTTCACCTTATATAAATTTTAAAAAATTGTTTTAAAAAAGGTTAAGTAGAAAATAAGAGTGGGAATAAAACAGCAAAGAGGAGGTAGAGTGGGAGTATGGGGGGTGGGCACAGTGGAAAGAATTATCATGTAGCTAAAGTTGTAATTATGAAGTATATGAAGTTTGTAACTGTAAAGCTGTATCAATCTGCATATATTTCTATGGACTTACTTTTTTTTTTTTTTTTTTTTTTTGGACAGGCAGAGTGGACAGTGAGAGAGAGACAGAGAGGAAGGTCTTCTTTTTGCCATTGGTTCACCCTCCAATGGCCGTCGTGCTGATCCGATGGCAGGAGCCAGGTGCTTCTCCTGGTCTCCCATGGGGTGCAGGGCCCAAGGACTTGGGCCATCCTCCACTGCACTCCCGGGCCACAGCAGAGAGCTGGCCTGGAAGAAGGGCAACCGGGACAGAATCCGGTGCCCTGACTGGGACTAGAACCCGGTGTGCCAGCACCACAAGGCGGAGGATTAGCCTAGTGAGCTGTGGTGCCGGCTGGACTTACTTCTAAGGGTACAGTTTAAAAACTTGCCATGGGACCTCAAATCCCCTTAAGCTAGGTGGTAAAAATACCACCTTAAGTGTTAAAGTGATCATATGAATAGGATTAAGTCTCTGATGAAAAATAATAGAATTAAAAAGGAGTGAACGCTCCAACACGGGAAGCAGTCCACACAGCAGACTCATAGAATGACAATTGCTTTATGAAGCACTCTGACCTCAGAATCAGCCCTATAGGCATTCTGGTCTGGCTGAAAAGCTCAAGAGAGCATATCAGGCATGGAAACCCAAGACACTGAGGCAAAAAAAAAAAAAAAAAAAAAAAAAAAAAAGTTCTATATGAAGGACCTCGGTGGGTGAGACTCCAGTGGAAAAAAGTGGTCATCAAAAGAGGTACTTTACTCTGAAGGGAGGAGAGAACTTCCACTTTGCTTATGGCCTTGCCTAAATACTGATTGAGATTGTGCATTCAAAAGGCTTCCATAGCCATGGCAGCTCAAGTCAAGAGCCTCGGGTGATCATTGATGTTATACATGAGTGTTAATTGTTAAATTAACAACTGGAGTCACTGTACACTAACTTCCCATGCAGGACCTCTGTCCTCAAAGAGTTGTATTGTAATTATGTCTAAGTACTTGTAAAAGATACATTGTTCTTGGGTGCTTCTTTAAAGTTAATTGTTTCTAAAAAAAGAAGTGAAATTAACTTCAAGATGCAATGACTGGGGGGCCAGTGCTGTGGCACAGCTGATAAAGTCCCAGCTGCTCCACTTCCAATCTAGCTCTCTGATATGGGCTGGGAAAGCAGCAGAAGATGGCCCAACTCCTTGGGCCTTTGCACCTGCGTGGGAGACTGGAAAGAAGCTCCTGGCTCCTGGCTTTCAGACTAACACAGTTCTGGCCATTTTGGCCACTTGGGGAGTGAATCAGTGGATGGAAGACCTCTCTCTCCCTCCCTCCCTCTCTCTTTCTCTGCTTCTCTGTAACTCTGCCTTTCAAATAAATCATTAAAAAAAGATGCAATGACTTTGAACATCTCTTGTCTCGATTGCTAAGTTTTTTTTTTTTCCGTGCAAATTGTTGAACTCTTTACTTAGTAGAGTTGGTCTTGTGAATAAAGTTAATCAAAAATGCATCTAAGAGAACAATGGTATTGGGAATGGGAGAGGGAGGAAGGGGAGGGGTAGGAGAGTGGGTGGGAGGCTCAGTATGGTGGGAAGAATCACTATATTCCTAAAGTTGTACTTATGAAATGCATGAAGTTTGTATTGCTGAAATAAAAGGTTTCTTTGGGAAAAAAAGTATTTTTTAAATTATTATCTGAAACGGATATATCCATTGCATAAAGATTACACAGTTCTTAAGTATCCTAATCTGTGACATCTCTCCTAATTAGCCCCTTGCCTGAAAGCAGATAAAATTCCCTGAAGGACTCCTTTGCCCCTGCATTCTTTCAAGAAACCAGCTCAGTCCCATGTCCTATATTGTTCTCCTCCCCATGCTCTACATTCTGTTTCACCTTTGAAAGTCCATGGAAAAACCCATAAAAGTGGCTCAGCTCTGCCAAGACCCATCCTCATGGAGGGCTGCACTCTCAGCCACTTGTTCCGGCCGTGTGCACACAGGCAGTCAGCCACTTCTGTGAACTTATTTTTCCTGGAATAAATTCATTTTGGCCGTGCGTTTGTAGCCTGTCTGCTCTCTCTTCTGCCCCGCTTGGCCTACATCGGTACCCACAGCATGCTATCTAGGTAATTCCTAAGTCTGCCTGTAGCATGTATGTCTGTGATTGCACCCTCATGTCATTTAGGTTTTTACACTCGATCTTAGCCCAAAGGCTGAGAAGCAATATATTTAGTAGATTCTTAACTAGGTATTTCCAGAAGTTGCTTTGTTCTCAGACTTCATTTTATATTTCACTTGGGACAGGGCATGACTAATTCACTCATAGATGGCACTGAAGTGCTTGGCAGTTACCAGGAGGCACATGGAGTTCATGAAAAAGGAATTAAAAGATTCGTCTTCTAAGAACTTCTTGCAGCCCCCTGGTACAATCTCTGCTTGTACCATTCTTCGTTAGGTTAAGGCGTATCAGATGCTTTTGTCACCATCCTATTGATCAATCCATTTTCATTTTCTCAAAATATTTCACCTACAGCTTTCAGAAGTTGCTGATGTTTAGCTGTAGAATGGTGATCTTTGATTTATGGAATTTGTTCAGCATGTATCAGTTGAGTGCACCTGAAAAGATGACACTGTCTTCAACAACTATTTGCCTCAAAATGCAATTGTACACAAAATCAGAAAAAAACCTAAATTATATTATCAATCTTCAGAAAAGTCAATGTATATGTAAGCAAATTCTAAATGTGGTCATTAGGGTTTAATGTTGCCTTTGTTGTTTTGGTGGCCTAGTGACATTACCTACTTACAGACACTGATATTTTGACCCTAATACAGTTACCCAAGGCTCATGTGACTGTCCATAAATCTACACAAACAAATACATGACCAGAAGAACTAGAACTCAGCTAAATATTCATGGATGGTTGTTTCAGAAATTCAGACAGCTACTCTGTCCAATACAAGAAGTCATTATCATCATTGGGGCCGGCACCGTGGCTCACTTGGTTAATCCTCCGCCTGTGGCACCAACATCCCACATGGGCACCTGGTTCTAGTCCTGTTTGCTTCTCTTCCAGTCCAGCTCTCTGCTGTGGTCTGGGAGGGCAGTGTAGGATGGCCCAAGTGCTTGGGCCCTGCACCCACATGGGAGACCAGGAAGAAGCACCTGGCTCCTGGCTTCAGGTCAGCGCAGCACTCGCCATGCTGGCCATTTTGGGGGTGAATCAATGGAAGGAAGACCTTTCTCTCTGTCTCTCTCTCTCACTGTCTATAACTCTACTTGTCAAATAAAAAAAAAAAAAGAAGTCATCATCTTTATGAAAAAGACATGTAAGTATTAATAATGGAAAGGCAACAGCAATGTTTACTGTTCATATATACTCTTGAAAATCCCATCAGTGTTGAAATGAGCACATATCAGAAGTCTCTGCTCATGGCTATTAGTCTTGACCAAATATTGAATGATTCTTTTAAATGTACTGATTGTGCTAATAGCAGAATGAAGGGGATGTAAGGCTTGAAAAGACATACAAAGTGAAAGAGAGCAAACTATATAGAGAAGCAGTCAGTAAGCTGGCAGGTAAGATAAAAAATCCATAAGGGGTAAACGGCATGTAAATAAGGCCTCTATTCTCAATTAAGGAAAACAAAATAAGATTTGGAAAAGGACATCATGAATATTGTCACACTATTTTTTGAGAACATACTGTATTCCACCTTTTTTTTCTATTTAATGCAATAAAATTTAAAATTCTAGTAATTTCCTGGTAGGTGGGACTTTTGTGTTTTTTTTTTTTTTTTTGCATGCCACCGAGTGTATCATATTATATGCCTATATTCTCCATGCTCTGCAAAGAAGTTAGTAATACAAATTACATGAATGCCATTTTGTCACTTTTGAGACTAGTTACAAGAACAACCATAAAAACTGCAAATACAATTCCAGAGAAACAACTACATATTGTGTCTTAAGTTAAAAGCATTTTAACATCAGGTACATGTTACTGTCAGATTCTTAAGCCCTGATTTCAGGTAAATAGGGTTTTCTTTTCATTTTATCTGTTATAAAATGTTGATAGTCTTTAAGTGTTATTTTTATTTTTTAAAATCTTTACTACTGGGGCCAGTGCTATGGCATAGCTGGTTAAGCTGCTGCCTGCAGTGCTGACATGCAATATGGGTGCCGGTTTGAGTCCCGGCTGCTCCACTTCCTATCCCATTCCCTGCTAATACAGTTGGGAAAGCAGCAAAAGATGGCCCAAGTGCTTGGGCCCCTGCCCCCACTTGGGAGACCTGTACCCAGCTCCTTGCTCCTGGCATTGGATCAGCCCAGCTTGGGCCATTGCACCCATTTGGGGAGTGAATCAACAGATGGAATCAATCTCTCTCTCTCTCTCTGTCCCTTCCTCTCTCTCTCTCTCAAATTCTGTCTTTAAAATAAATATATATTTTAAAATGTTATTATTTTAATTGGCACATAATTGGACAAATTTATGGTATATAGTATGATAATTTGATATCTACACATAATATATAATAACCAAGTCACAAAAATTAGCATTTCTGTATGTTGACAATCTCTGAAATTGTCTACTCTTGTTATTCTGAAATATATAATCAACTGTTATAAACCTTACTGAGATAGAAGGCACTAGAGCTTATCTCTTCAATTTAACTGCAATCTGATTCCTGTTACCAATCTCTCTCCTGTATCCTTTCTGATTTTGATCAAACACATATATAATTGGCTGGAATGTAAATGGTAGATTTATATCATGGAATATTTTGCCGTAAAAAGAATAAAATCTTGTCATTTGTGGTAATATGGATGGAACTGGAAACACATTGTCTTAATTGAAATAAGGCAGTCCCAGAATGTGAAATACCACATGCTTTCACTGATCTGTAGAAGCTAAAAAAGTTGATCACCCTGTAATGTTATTTTTGAAATCAGTAATTTAAATTAACCATCAGCATCCCTCTCCTAAAGTAATCTTAAAAGACAGGGGCTGGGGCTGCAGTGTAGTGGGTAAAGCCACTGCCTGCAGTGCCAGTTCAAGTCCTGGCTGCTCCTCTTCCAATCCAGCTCTCTGCTATGGCCTTGGAATATAGAAGATGGCCCAAGTGCTTGGGCCCCTGCACCCACATGGGAGACCGGAAAAAGCTCCTGGCTCTTGGCTTTAGACTAGCATAGCGCCAGCTGTTGTGGCCAGTTGAGGAGTTAAGCAGCAGAAGGAAGACCTCTCCCTCCCACTCCCCCCCCCACCCCGCCTCTTCTCCTCTCTGTAACTCTGACTTTCAAATAAATACATAAATCTTTAAAGAAAAATCTTCAAAGACAAATAGGGCAGAAATATCCTGCAGATAGGGGCATGTTCTGTGCGCATGATGGGTGATGATTGTGAAACGTGAACTAGTCAATTAAGAGCATTTCCAGTGCACCAGGCTGAAAAGTGTGCAAATCCTAGAAAAGGAACAGAATAGGCATAAACATCTGAAGACTCAGAGTGGTACAGTGGGAGGATGGTGAGACAAAAATTTGGTGGCAACTTAGTCGTCCAGTCTCTGTCTCCAAATGTCAGAGTGGCCTTACACTCCGCTTTTGCAGTCTCATTGCACACATTTGCCAAATGAGGAGGACAGGATAAGGTAAGATAAAATTTCATCAAGGTTTCTTCTTTCTAATAAAAATCTAATAGGGTACATCCATGCTAAAGAACTCAGATACAGAAATTAAGAATGTCCTCAGAGTGGTAGTTATAATTTATTAAGTGTAACAATTCATAATAGAAATGTGCAAAGTCAGCTTAATGAAGTCAAACTGGTAAGACATCTCTGGGTCTTGGCTATCATGCCACGAAAGGCATTAATGTTAATACATCTCAAGAAAAATATGCCAACCATGACTAGAATTGGTCAACCTTGGGCAAAGAAAAACAAGTTTTGAGGAGGACAAACTGGCAGGCAGTAATCATTTGGGAGCTTTCCAGGGAATTTTTACTATGAGACTCGAGCATTATGGTTTCCCACCCTATAGTAGACAAGATGGCCTTTAGATATCCCAGTTCAAGGTGTCTGCTCATCATTCTCGTTTATATTTGGCCTCCCTACTGGGCGAGTAATCCTGTTAGACAAGAGCAATGTCCAGACCATTCCCCATGGGAACATATGAAACTGGCTGTTCTATTATAATTTACCATTATTTGTAGCTCATCTACACGGATTGACAGACCGAACAATCTGCTACAGTCTACAGTTGTAGTTTTCACTAGAAATACTGAAATCTGATTGTTGAAATGACTGAAATCTGATTCTTTGCAGGTATATCATATCAGCCTTTGTGAGTTCGGAAAATGCAAACTCATCCACAATCCACTTTCATTATACTACCAAAACTAGGTTTATGAGCCTCCATGAGTACTCCAATCTGGAGTGGCCTTATTTACGGAAGTAAATGTCCCTTTGTGGCTAACTGCCTCAAAAGCCAGCCAGCATTCCCCAGGTGGTTTCTCTCTGGAGTGGCTGAGGGAGCTGGTTGTGGCGCAGCTTTCACACAAATCTCTTCTCTTAAACATTCCCTTGCTGTGCTCTGGAGCCAGGGAAAAGGAACCAAGTGCTTGCTGGTTTCAACCAATGGGAGGCACCGGCATGACTGACAGAAGAAAAGGAAACACCCACTTTCTCCCCTTCTCAGTTTTTCCTATTCCCAGAGTAACTCATTTCCTGCATCAAAGTCCATCAGTTTTAAAGCCCAGAATTTAAATGATCAGAATGGTTTCTACTTTCCTTGTAATGTCCTAACTGAACACCACATAACATAAGAAAGAACCCACTAGTAATGGCAATTATATGTTTAAGAAATACTAAATATCATGGACACATACAAAGATTCATAGTAAAATTATATGAACCAATAAAAGCTTTTTATTGGTTCCATTTTTTATTTTGATAAATTAAACTAGGCATCAGCCTTAAACAGGCACAAGTCAAGTTATGTGGCTTGTTGTGATCACCAAACGACAGTCAGAGGAAATCTAAATCTCAAGTAGATAAATGGTCATAAGGACAGTAGTAGACTTAGTTAATGTGCATATATAATAAGAAATAAAATGTTTTAAGCTTAACCCATGAACATATCAAATCCCTATAAAGTTGTAAAAGAATGCTTAGCAATGTTCAGACTCACAGCATGATTTACAGTCTATCATCACAAATTAGAACACTTACTGGTTATGTTAGTTAACATAGTGGGCCAAATGAAGATGTTAATTCAGGTATGTCAATAAAGAGTATATGCTTCAAAGAATAGACTTCAATAAGCTACGGACCATCCATTCTATTTCATGCACAAACATCCATTGTACCTATGAAGGGATTAACTCCGTCCTGGGACTTTGAAAAAACAAGAGGCTAGGTCTCCTCAAAGGCTTCTAGCAAAATGAACCACAGCCAGTTGTCAAGGTGAAGTCGAACATTTCATAGCACATACATTTTCTAACTCTGTTCCACCTTCTATGATTTTTCCCTTCACTGATGAACGTCAGTCTCCTATCATCACTATATTATTTAGACATGGGATTCTGATTTTAGAATTTGCTGTTTACATCAAATTATAAGCAATGAGTTTCCATGTTTTTGTGTGATACTTTGTGAATGTGATCTAAATGTTTAATGGCTACATCTGGACTTGAAAAATGTACAATACTATCCAAAGCCATATAAAGAGTTTAAAGTTAGAATTTTCTCTGACGAAAGGCTTTAATAGACTCATATTATTGACTCTCATCTTACAAGTGTTTTTACATCCTTGTTACATGGAAAAACGGGAAGACATTAAGTTTTCTAGGCCACCAACGGAGCATTTAATGCATTCCTACAGACACCGAGGAATACAGATTCCAACAGCAATTCACAGACATCAGTGTATCTGAAGATTTCCTTAGATGCTGAATGCTTAAAGTAAATGACAGGCAAATACAATTTACTATTTTTAAAAAGCAATAAAATTAATTAAAATACCGGAGAATTAGCTTAAACTGATAATGCTTGTCTCATTCATTCAGTAAGCTATTGTAACCATCCACATGTGACTTTTTGTTTTGGTTCCCATACATTCTATCCTTGAATACAGGGCACTAGTTAAAGTAGAGAAAGGATGATCTTAAAAAGTATGCCAGAACAGCCACAGACAAGAGCTGTCTAAGACAAATCACAGCAAATACGTACCCTAATAGGATAGAAAAGAGGATGGCAAAACCCAGTGCCTACTCACTAGCTGATAATTCACTGAGAGAAAAACAATGTATTCAAGAAGAACGTGATCATTCTATTATTCTTGCAACAAGTAATTATTTAAAATTTTAAGTCTTTATTGGCATGATATATTTGATCCTTAATGAAACTTACTGCTTAATTACTATTAATAACTTCATTTTCTACATGAGTAAAGCAAGAGAAAGGAAGGTTAAGTAATGGTGAATCATGCAGTTAGATTCCAGAACCTAAAATCTCACTCACTTGCTAAGCAGCATGCCATGACAGTAGGCAAGCAGGAAGGTACCACACAGAAGTACAGAAATGGCAATGAAGTCCCTTAAACCAGACAAGATGTAAGGGGTACAAACCAGTGGAAGAGACAACAAATAAAAGCCAGTAGATAACAAGCTCCCTTCATTATTATTTATATTAAGGTAAAGTTGAGAAATAAAAATTGTATATTTTTATGGTATACAGTGTGGTGTTTTGATCTATGTATGCAATGTAAAGTGGTTAAACCAAGGGAATTCACATATTCTTCACCTCACACCTCTATCATTTTCTTGTTGTGAGAATGTATAAGATCCACTCTCTTGGCAATTTTCAATTACGCCTTATATTATTAGTAGGTATGGTTGCCAGGATGTACCACAGACCCAATGAAGGCAGCCTCAGAACACACTCACTAAAGATATAAGTAATTTAAAACTACAAATAACATGTCTCGTGACTTCAAAACTATGTTTGCACTCTCCCAAATTCCTCAGATGTGAAACAATCTGTGTGGGAGTTCAAACAAAATGGTATCATTTTTGTCTAGTCCCAAACAAAATAATAAATGCAGGGGGTCATACAGGTGGGGGAATCTTGTGTATATATCTCCAAATACAGCTATGTACAGAAGACTGCCAGAATCACAACCTTGCACAAATGAAACCAACTGCTTATGTAAAAAATACTTGGGTAAAGATGTCTGCTCAACTATCTAATCGTGGAATGACACTGCACTTGGTATTGTTTCTAATGGGCAAGGATTTTTGTTTCAATACATCTTAGGTAATCCTTCTCACATTGCCTTTCCAAATCCCCCATCCCTCAATCTCCTGAATACACCCGATTTATCAGAGGGCCTGTATTCCTACTGCAATGTTCTTTTCCCAAATAAATACCATTATTCTTTGAGATCTCCCTTCTCCACCCCTGCCCCAACTCTGTTATCTGACATTTGAGTACAAGGTGTTGTAAATGTAACTGGTTACACTGAGGACACTGGAGACTGGAGTAGGGGGAACTCATAATGCACTATTCCTGATATCTTCATCTTGCAAGACAAGGACACCATGAAGCCTGACATACACATATGGACTCCTGCGATGCCAGAGACGGATGCAGCTGAAAGCCAAGGGACACCAAGGATTGGTCACTACCGGAAACTAGCAAAGGGAAAGGAAGGATTCCACTCAGAGAGAAGATGGCCCTGCTGACACCTTGATTTCGTAATTCTAGCATCTGAATGTGAGAGAAGAAATTCTTGTTCCATCTAGAAGCATGGTCTGTGGTACTTCCTAACAGCAACCCTAGGAAACACAGTATACAATCATGTGATTCAGTCACTGACACAATTTGGAATCAGAAAGCAAGGAAGGCTAAAAGCAGAAGCTCACCAGTACACAATTTATATATCTCATGAAATGTATTATATTCACTGTATAATACTTCAGAAAACCCTTCCAAAATGATCTGTAAGTACGACTGGTTATACTCCATCTTCTTGAAAGTAATACAGAGCTATCAAAAAGTCCAGTTGTTCTGATTCCACATGGTGTAAATGCAAAAGATCACTTGGTGTCCGGCGCCGTAGCTCAGCTGGTTAATCCTCCGCCTGCGGCACCAGCATCCCATATGGGCTCCTGGTTCTAGTCCCAGTTGCTCCTCTTCCAGTCCAGCTCTCTGCTGTGGCCTGGGAAGGCAGTGGAGGATGGCCCAAATGCTTGGGCCCCTGCACCTTCATGGGAGACCCAGAGGAAGCACCTGGCTCCTGGCTTCGAATCGGTGTAGCTCCGGCCATAGTGGCCATTTGGGGGGTGAACCAGTGGAAGGAAGATCTTTCCCTCCCTCCCTCCCTCCCTCCCTCCCTCTCTCTCTCTCTCTCTCTCTCTCTCACCCCCTCACTGTCTAACTCTGTCAAATAAATTAAAAAAAAAAAAAGATCACTTAGCTTGCCTTCTACACTTCAGGCCTAGATGCCCAAGTCTTAATTACAAAAAATATACAATATCCATGACACCCAAAAGAGAAGTTACCAACTAGAGATTTTGCTATGCTCTAGCTTATTCAGCGTCTTTTAACGATTTCTGCCCCAGGCAAGTAAGTAACAAGAAGGGGCTAGGTTGTAAAGGATACTGTTTCCTCCTGTACCACAAGTAGTGGAAGAGGGAAGAAATCGATGTTTGCTGATAGAAAAAGATAAAACTGTCAGGAAAACAAATGTTACTTTCAGATTTCTGTTAAGGCCTTGACACTAAGTGAAAACAAAAATAAAAGACTAACAATTCCTACCCCAAACCCACCCCCCAAAAAAAGAACTGAGTCATTTTTAATATATTTTCTCATTTTGGGGAGAAAAATAGATTTTATAAAAAAGCACATTCTTTGTAGCATAAGTTAACTTTTTCAGATTACAACAATGGTTTTTATTTCTTATTGATTTTGTTCAAAGCATCGCTAAGCACTTTGGGAAAAGGCTGTGATGAGCCTAATTTAGAATAAATGCTACATGTTTATAACCAACACTGGTATAGATCATTAATTAGCACTGACAATATAATCTTCACATAGAAGTTGACAGGTAGTATTATGAAACTTAAATTTCACATCTCCATATTTCAAAGCTATTCCAAGAAGTGCTCCAAAAACTAGGAATTTGAAAACTAAAGTAACTTTGCCATAATTAAAATATTTAATGTACTAACCATAAGTGAAAAAGGATTAATCTGTTTTGATAAGATCAAACATAGATCACTACTGTTCATTTTCATGCTACTTTTAAAACAATAGGCATAGAAATGTCAACTATGATTTGTATGTTGTTGAATGTCCCCTAATGACTCATATTGTCTGGATTTACCTTTATATGTACATATTTGTGTGTATATACACAAAGTATTCACATAGTACAGACACAAAAAATGGATAAAGTAATTTTAACATTCTATTATTAAAATATTTACTTCTGTCTGTTAATAGTGCACTTATATGCTGCAGACAATCCAATAGTTACTATGAAAAAGAAGGAAAAATTTAAGAAAAATTATATTGCAGATTATCTATTTAGTGATCTCCCCAGGTAAATAATCCATTTCTGATTTATGTCAATGAATTTTTTTTTTTTTTGACAGGCAGAGTTAGACAGTGAGAGACAGAGAGAAAGGTCTGTCTTCCTTTTCCGTTGGTTCACCCCCAATGGCCACTGTGGCCAGCACACCGCGCTGACCCAAAGCCAGGAGCCAGGTGCTTCTCCTGGTCTCCCATGTGGGTGCAGGGCCCAAGGACCTGGGCCATCCTTCACTGTACTCCCGGGCCACAGAAGAGAGCTAGATTGGAAGAGGAGCAACCAGGACAGAATCCGCTGCCCAGACTGGGACTAGAACCCGGGGTGCTGGCACCGCGGGCGGAGGATTAGCCTATTGAGCTGCAGTGCCGGCCAATGAATGTTCTAAAAATAAAAACATATAATTCAATTCATCAATATTTATATAGTTTCAGAACTTCTAAATTAAAGAACTTGCAATTGCTTACCTTAAAATGACATTTATAATTAATTATATGTTGATAGGCAGCATTGATTTCCTTTGAGCTCCCTGAAAAATCCTGATAATTTCAAAATATCTATTTGATGAAAATACTGTAATAAGATAATTAAATTGTTATGATCTTAACATACCTACCTCTCTCAGCCTTCTGACCCCATTTTAAATATTCTATAAAGGCGGTTCCTATTTCTCTACCTCACTATCTTAAACCATAATGGTATCTAAATTTCAAAGAATCAACATGCAGCAACTGGCTCCAGGTATCTTTACAAATAATTAAGCCTAAAGCATGAAGGAGTGAGCTCACCTTCAATTCTCCCTGATTCAACACCCTCAAAATCTAGTTCTGTATTTCATCAAGCTCAAGATCCATTAGTAAAAGTTCATTTTAAGGCCAAGGCCAACTCCACCAGGACAGGACAATCATTCCACTGACTATACTGAGTTCACTATAATTGTATAGTAATGTCAATAATACTTCAGAATTATTAAAGTTAGAGAAATGTATTATTTTGTATCAACAGCTTAAACATGATTATGATTTACAAAGTATTTATGTTTTACTAGGCGTTCTGTTAAGTAATCTATATATTTTTCTCATCAACTAATATTTTTTCTAAAAGTCTTTGGAATGAATGATAAATGCTTCTTCTAAGCTTGAAGACCATCCATAGAATTACATACAAAGTAAATGCTGATAGAATAGCACATAGGTTCAGATCTCCCAAGGAGTAAAAATGAGTGCATTTATGAGAATGTCCATTAAGTACTCAAGAATTTTAACAGGTACTACTGATGCACTGGGAGTGAAAACAACGTTTGGAAGTATATTAAATATCAACACAAAAGGATTTCCTAAGCACATCTAAAAACCAATGCAAAGGTGGGTGACTGGTCTAGCAGTGAAGCTCCAGTGAAGTAAATGAGTTGCTGCCACCTACATGGAGACTTGGAGTGCGTGACTTGTTTCCACATTTAGGGAATGAACCTGTGGATGGGAGGTCTCCCTCCTTCTCTCCCTTCTTTGCTGGATTTCTCTCTGTCCTTCTGTCTCTCAAACAACCAAACAGAAAATCAAATCAATGGAAACAATTATTTGAAGGTACAACATCAACTATCAGAAATATTGTGATTCCTCCTAAGCAAGGTACTCTAAATGTATTTAACCATGTAACTACCAACTTAGTAAAGCTTCGTATCACACATGAATGGGACTAGGTGCCTGTGGTGGGGAGAAGATTGGCAAAGTAGCCATTGTTTGGAATTCTTGATGAATTAATTTTTGTACGCTGTCATAAATTCTTCCCACATTTTATCCAAAGATTCATTTTTTAAAATGCAGGTACAGATAGTCTCAATCTAAATAGATTTATTGCAGATGAAAAGCCTCAATTATATTGAATTATACAAACTCTGAGAAGGAAACAATGTATTATTTTATTCTTCTAGTTAGGTATCAGGACCCAATTCTGCCCATATTAACTGAACATAAATAAAAAATTCGAGTATATCAATTTTTCATGAGTATGCATTAGCATTTTGTAACAATTTTAGTGGAATGAATGAGAATAAAGTATGAAAATATGAACCAAGATTTATAAAATATCTACAAAGAATAAAACTAAAAATAACTGGCCATCCGAGATTTTCATCATGGCAAGATGGTAACTTCAGAATTTTCATAAAAGATTAATGAAGACAAAAGAACATCAGTAACTCTGCAACAGCCTTGATAATTGAGAATGCATTTATAGGGTAATCAAATGACTGAATATGATTCTAATAAACAATTGAAAATGGCCAACACCAATGAGGGTGAGGTATTATAAGACTGTAAACAATTTTAATGCTTCCTAGATAAATGTTTTTGATATAAATAATTTTTATAGAATTGCTTTCAACATTATCCATATTTTAGTGATGACACATATTATTCAAATGAAATCTCATCCAGCCAACATACAAAACACATAAAAGTAAAGCTGCTTGGGTTGATGCACATTTTTTTCTTCTCTTTTCCCTTGTTTTTAAAAGATGGAGAGGTCACTATATTCCAAACTTCCAGATACGCATTTCCATGTTTATTATTAAAGCAAATTCAAAGACCACCTTTTTCACATTACAATAAAACCATCTTCTTCTTTAAGAAGGCTGAAATATTTGAAATGTCCTATTGAAAATTTCTTTTTAAAAGTTCTCTAATGCTTTCTAGCACATGATCTCATTGCAAAAATAAAACAATGCAATTAAAATCCCAATATTTATTTGGAAAGGACATATGAAAACCTCTTCTAATTCATAGGGAGATAAAAAACATTTGAGGTCAATCGAGGAAATATTGAAAAACAAATATAAAAGAACACTTTCAAAAATACTATAAAGCAATAGAAGTTAAAATAGTACGGCATTGGTACAGAAAAGGAAAATAGAAAGGCAATATATCCAATTTTTAAATGAATGACAAAAACAGCACTTGGAAGCTTTAGGGTGGAATGTAGACGCTCCTGTTTGCTTAAGGCAAGAGAGAGAAGACAGAGAAAAAGCAAACACTAGACTAATAAACAAAATACAAGAACCAAAAATGAAAAAGTTGAAACAACTAATATTTTATAACCAAACAAATGTGACAAAATCTAACAAAATAACATAAACAATGTTTCAAGGCAAACAACATCCTGGGAGGTAAAACATGCCACAGATTTATTAAAAACTGAATTTTTATGTAGTATTTAACAGCTGGCACCAGTCTACAAAAATATAGGCAGCAAGTTGGTTAGAAAATACAAGATAAGAACAAAGATGTACAGGAGGCTGAAAAATGTGTGAGAAATTGTTTAAATTGAACAGCTATTTAAAATGCACAATCTTAAAGTGCATGAGTGTCATTTACTGTCTCACACATAATATGGTTGCATGTATGTACAAATACATAGTATATGTATATATATATTTACAATATAATTTTCTCTCTCAAAGGTATCCCTTTATCTAAGTATGATGTTCATTATCATCCCTATTGTACAGAGAAGAAAACTGAGGGTCAGAGAGGTTAGGAAACTTTTCCAAGGTCACACTGTTAATCAAGGTGGGACCAGGGTTATCGTAGGCAGTCTGGTCCCAGTGTCACCTCTTCACCACTTTATGCTACTGACCTCTCCACCGTTCATTTTATTTTTCTTGGATGTCAGTATCATCAGGTCACTATCTATCAACAAACATCATATCACATTAAAACATTTATATAGAGCCTAGAGGGGAAAACTGTCCCACAATACTTCTGGAAACAGACAATCATTGGTATTCTTTGGGAATGGGCAGGAAATTAAGAAATAGGCCATTGAATGATTGAGAAACTTCTCTCTCCCAGTACATTTCAAGTATAATCATGTTCAGATTAAACAAGAAAGTCATTCTAGCTTCATGATATTTGCCAAGAAAAACCCATCCTCAGACCCAATGGCCAACAGCATGCCCTGGTCTTTTGGGCAGGCTGCCAAGCCCTAGATGATCTGTCAGCTTTCCTTATCCACTTTGGTGACAGAGGAGGAAGCCCAGTGAATTGTTTTCAAACTGGCAATACAAATGGAAACTGATTCACCTAAAAACAAGTGTTTTCGAGGAATAAATAAAGAGGGATGCTGAAACATACAGTGAACAATACATTGAGCTGCTGGTGTTGTGGTGCAGTGGGTTAAGTTACCACCTGTGGCGCCAGCATCCCACCTGGGTGCCAGTTGGAGTCCTGATGGCTCCACTTCTGATCCAGTTCCATACTAAAGTGCCTGGGAAAGCAGCAAAAGATGATCCCTGCACTTGGGCCCCTACCACCTACATGGGAGACCTGGAGGAAGCTCCAGGCTTCATCCTGGCCCAGCCCTGGCCATCACTGACATTTGAGAAGTAAACCAGTGGATCAAAGACCTCTTCTTTTCTCTCCTTCTCTCTGTAACTCTGACTTTCAAATAAATCTTTTTTTTTCTGTAAAAGAGCATACACTGCAATACTTCCAGAAATAGAACTGCTTAGGGAAAGATCTATCTAACTTCTTTGTTTCAGAACTTATTTTGTATTGGCTAGAGATCAAAGACTGTGCTCCCAACTGTGAACGATGAAAAAGACGATGTATGGAGAAAGTAAGACATCTCTAATATTAAAGAGACATAATCATGGAGATAGAGGGAGTAGAGGAACTCTTGTGATGAATCAGGCACAGAGATAAGAAGCTGTGTATTCAAGTAAAAGTTGCAGCTCAAACACTGCGGGTTTGGTACATTGATTGTGGGGAAGGGGGGAGCTTTGATATGTCTTTTCTTGCCATAAACTGCCTCTCCTCTAGCTCCTTGTGGTTTCTTTTAGATTTATTTGGACCCTCCTTTTCAAAATGCAGTTTCATTTTCGCCTTATGCAATACAGCTTTATGGAAATACATGAGCAATTAATTAATCATCACAGAAAGAATAAAACACTGAAACTGATGCACAAAACTGAGGATTCGACTGACCCTCTTGGGTTGACTTCAATGTATGATTCTAGCATTTTTATTCCATGTCTAAAAATACAAAAATAATAATCACATTATAACTATTATAAATTTTCTTTCAGCAAATATTCCCTATAGATAATTCTATTATTTTTTAATTTTAAAATTATAATATTATTTTCACTGGACTCCTATGTTTTCTGAATAAATTTAAGAACAAAAACACATATTAGCTCTACTATCTGTATCATATTTTAACAATATTATTTATATACTTGTATATTTTCATCGGGAAATTTTTTCTAAAACATTGAATTATCAATTTTGTTGATCCAGATTTCATTAAGACCGCTTATCCATTAATTTATTTGTAGTTAGTACTAAATATAATATGAAATGTTAGCTGTTTCATTTTTTCAATAATTTATTAACTATTTTATGAGTTTTTCTACTTTCCACTTTAACAACAGCATATATTTTGGGAAACATTTTATTATTCTAATTTTGTCCATAATATTTGTCAATCCATCTACCTCTTTCCCTATCTATCTATCCAATGTCCCATTCTATGATGATTCATATGCCTATTTTTATTTGTTCTTCAAGGTCAAAATGTCAAGATCAAAATCTTTGAAGATTAAAAGTTAAGAACACCAGAAGTAAGCACCAAGGTTAAATACGAGTTCACAAAATCACCACAGTGCTCTTCACTTTCCCCTCTGTGACTGTGTTAGCTGGGTGCTTTTCAGTTAATGCAAACAGTAAAAATACGTAGTTTTGTCTACTAAATAAGACTTCTTTTCCTGCCATGTGGTTCATAGAAATCACCACTGTGAATTTTGAACTAGTCAGGTTAAACATATGACAATAAAAGTTGTCAATTAACCTTCTATATCCAAATTTGTGGGTTTTTTTGTAGTCTTATGTATATAACTCTAATAGAGCACCTAGGGTCTAGCTCTGTCTAGCTCCTTTTATTCCTTCAAGTTTTTCTCTTGGGATATGCCCTTTGAAAGTCTTAGTTTCTATTCCTGCTATTAAATCAGCTTAAGAAATTCATAGTTATCATAGGTGATAACTCTCAAAGCCTGAATTCATATAGCATCTGCAAATGTCTGTTTCTCATAATTTTCCATGAATATAATGACTAGGAGTAAGCAAAGCACATGTGACCTCACACATCACATTCTTGAGAACAAATGCTTTTTCAGCTGCAATTATGTCATCATGAAATCATGTTACACATTCTAAAATAAGCTCATTGCCATATGAATTGTTATCTTACTGAGATATTTTTATAGCTGTGTTTTAACAGCTTCCTAAGAAGTGTCTTCTAAATAGCTCATAATACCACAACAAACTCTTTTTTCATCTTATGCACACGAATATTTTGTTTGAACATTAAGAAATCACAACTCGGGTCCTGCACTGCACATACACAAACACTTGAGTAACACACACACACACACACACACACAAACAGCTATTTCACTAAATCTAAAACATGTAATTTTTGACTTTTAAAGAAAGTCAGTTTTTCCTCAATGTCACAGTTCGGGGCTCACCTGTGGACGGGGATGTCCTGTGACAAGACAGGTCAATTCCAGCGTTTCTCCTTCCCGGATGGTGTAGACTCTTTCAGAGTAGCGTTCCTCCTCTATGTTACAGGCCAAGCCTGAGTGCACAATGCGAACCGTGGGGGGAGCTGCCAAGTCAGGGAGAAAAGAGAAATAAGAAGGTAAGTCAACTGTCTTCCCATGAACCATCATGATTGTTAGAACAACTCTTATCTGATTTCTCCACAGTAAGGCCCATCAGTCTTCACATTTTGAGCTTCCCCAGGGGATTAAACAGTTTGCTGGAGAGAAAGTTCCAAATTTATCTAATAGTCAGCATCACCAACACATTCTAAAAATGGCTAAGGGGAATGGGATGGGAGAAAATTAACGCCTCAGGAAATGACCATTATTACAAGACCATATGATAAAATTTGATTGTCGAAATGTCAGAAGGCCCCTCTAATCTGAAATCCAAGTTTTAATATAGTAAGGAAAGTTGTACCAAAATAGATACTGCACACACACACACACACACAAAAAAAAAAAAAAAAAAAAAAAAAAAAAAAAAGAGAGAGAGAGAGAGAGAATCATTAGAAGGGAAAAAGGACTCTGATTTGACAACAATGGAATGTGACTACTAATTATATATCATGTGGGGCAAGGAAGAAGCTAAATAAGAAGGTTTGACCCTGTACTGAGTTGAGCAAAAAGATAATCACACCAGCACAGTGGCATAGTGGGTAAAGTCGCTGCCTGCAGTGCCAGCATTCCATATGGGTACTGGTTCAAGACACAGCTGCTCCACTTCTGATCCAGCTCTCTGCTGTGCCCTGGGAAAGCAGTGGAAGATGGCCCAAGTCCTTGGGCCCCTGCACCCGTCTGGGAGACCCAGAAGAAGCTTCTGGCTCCTGGCTTCAGATCAGTGCAACTTCAGCCATTGCAGCCAATTGAGGAATGAACCAGTGAATAGAAGACCTCTCTCTCTGACTCTCCTTCTCTGACTTTCAAATAAATAAATTTATCTTTTTAAAAAAATAATCACTGAATTAAACCAGTGAAGGCTATATATCATTGATGCCTGAGTCTAAAATCCTCATTAAAGAGAAACTCAGTTCTCAAGAAACTGTCCAAATTCCTAAATATAATTTTCTCTTATTTAAGTCCCTAAAAGGCAAATAAAATTTGATTACAACTCATTGGCTTATGTATCATCAGAAACCAACTATATGCAAAAAACTATGGGCCATGAGAAATAAAGTGTGGTACCTGTCATCAAATACATGATTGACAGCTACTACAGATTGGAGATCATCCTTATTTATGAAGTCAGACTTTTTGTTGTAATACAATTAGGGGTGGAAGAGAAATGGTTATTTTATTAAAGGAAAATGTTGAGGTTATATCCACAAGTCAAGTGCAGTAGTCTCAAGAATTTTCTGTAGACATCTTCAACCTAAACAGCAATATTCTAAACAGAGCCTTTAACTGCTTAAAAATGAATGCTGATAGATTTGGATTTTTTATTTAGGATTAAAAAGACAATGAATCTACAGAATTTGAATATAAACTTGGTGATTCTCTGAAGTAAAAAAAATATATATAAGGCTAATTTATGGGAGGAATCTCTTCCACAAATTTACAGAAGTAAAAATACAGTAACACCTAATACTAATAACACCTGATACTTGTCTTTACATAACATACTGATATGGGTCACACAATAGTGTTCCGTAATTGGCAAGGGCATATTTCATTATACTTGTCAGTTTCAATCAGAAACTGGGAGATGGAAAATTACATTTAGGACTAATGAAACAACTGCTTATTTCCATCTCATGCTAGGTATTTGAGTATACTCCTGCTCCTACACCTTGAAATTTATAACACTCTCTCCAAAATCCACCATCAAATGATGTACAAAACCTTCCAATGGTAGCTTAAGATGGAGGAGTATTTCTAGAAAAGTAATTTTTACATCTAATACAAAACCACCCAAGAACTTGCTAAAACACAGATTTCTACATATGTGTATAAAAATCTCTGAAATTTGCCTTTTTAACCATGCACCCCAGGTGACTACCATCACAATGCTACTTAGACTAAATTATTAAAAATATTTTTCTGGGTCTTATAAATATTTATGAACTAAAGGAAGATACTCCTAGGGATAGAATGTTCTTTTCCATTCAACTTTTTAAAATAACTAACCTTCATTATATTCATCACTTCATTGGCTTGAAAGATTAAATGCTGCTTAAGTAAATCAAATATTTAGTTTGTTCTATAAAGTGTATCAAAAATTTTATGTCATGTTTTTGGACTCTGTCTAGACATTATAATAATTTGTCTAGGTCTATGACATTAGAAATTCTTATTTTTATCCATTCTCTTGGTGCTCTGATGCTTCACCCAGTGTTTCCCACAAATCATTTCCGACAGTCATCAAATTTAGACTTCAATTGCAATAAGTAATACTAGCAAGATACTTATTCTTAGACATCTGTCTTATACAGTTGTAAACATAAAATGCTGAAAGACTGATCAAAACTAATAAAGGCTTGCAAAACAAAAATAGAAAGATTTCAAATAGAAAATAGATTTATCTTGAAATATATTTCCAAGCCAAATTTAGTTTAGTGACAGCCCACTTACTTATTAATATGTCTAATTATATAGTGACCTGATATCTTTCCCAGATTAATTTACACTTGTTATTTTTGTTTTAATTTTAAATCAGTTTAAAGTATTGTTACTTTCAAGATGTATCTTTCAAAAGCATCATTATGCAAATGAGTAGCTTTATTTAAACCATTTAAATTATACAGTAAGCACACTGTGACATTTACAAGGGTTAATTTTCTGCTATTTTCTTCTATATTTTAACACATTCTTGGAAAAGGTAATTGCCTACATAATGCAGTCATCATGAATCTACCACCTCTCCTGCAGGAGGCTGGAATACACCACCAAACTGTTAAGTGATAAAGACATGTTCCGTTCAGTATTTATTAAAATATATGCTCAGTGCCTTAAATTCCCAATAAGATGAACATGTGAAAGCTTCCATCTTTTGTCTGAAGAAAGCTCACCTATAAGGGCTGTAGAGGTCACCCAAGTCAATGCTTTTATTTCCACTTTAGAGATATCAAGGGACTCACATGGTACTTTGGCCAGTTATGGAGTAACTGAGACCAAAAGCACTGGTCCTTTGTTCTTCTCGTATTTCTGGGGCATATCAAAATAATCACTGGGCTGGGTTTCATTGCACAGATTAGGCTGCTGCTTGGAATGCCCACTTCTCACATCAGAGTGCCTGGGATGGAGCCCTGCCTCTCCATTCCTAACCAATCTCCTGCCAACCATCGGGGAGACCAAGATGGAGAGCCTGGCTCCTACCTTAAACCTGTTCCCGTCCCAGGTGTTGCAGGTATTTGAGGAGTGAACCAGAGAGTAGAAGACTTCTCTGCCTTTTTATCTGTGTGTCTCCCTCACTCTTTTTCCCTCTTTGGCTCAAATAAGAAAGAAAGAAAACAATGAAAAAAAAACAAAGAAGCAAATGAACCTGTCATTGATAAGTTAGGGTTGTATAGTAATTCCCAAATTAGACCTAGACTACATTAGGGGAATAATAATTATTATTATAATAATAAAAGAATGAGAAACATTATTGAAGTATTTAAAGATCATGGGGAAGGAGTCCAGCCTAGTGATTGAGTTGCCCACATCCCACAATGCAGTGCCTGGGTTTGATTCCCAGCTCTGGCTCCTGACTCCAGCTTTCTGCTACAGCAGAACCTTGGAGACAGAAACAACAGCTTAAGTGGCTGGGTCCCTGTTACCCACATGGGAGGCCTGGATTGAAATATTAGCTCTCTGTGGCATAGCAGGTAAAGCCACCGCCTGCAGTGCCGGCATCTCATATGGGTGCTGGTTCGATACCTGGCTGCTCCACTTCCAATCTAGCTCTCTGCTATGGCCTGGGAAAGCAGAAGAAGATGGCCCAGGTCCTTGGGCCCCTGCACCCACAGGGGAGACATGGAAGAATCTCCTGGCTCCAGAATGGCACAGCTCCAGCCATTGCGGCCATCTGGGGAGTGAACCAGTGGATGGAAAATCTCAATCTCTCTCTCTCTTTCTCTGCCTTTGCCTCTGCCTCTCTGTAACTGACTTTCAAACAAATAAATAAATCTTAAAAAAAAAAAAAGAAATATCAGCTCTCAGCTTCAGCCCAGCAAACACATCACAGGGCATGTGGGGAGGGAAACTACAAAACACAGCTGTCTTTCTGGCTCCTAATTAATGAAGAAACAATATAAGTAATATTATTGTTCCAGTTCACCACCCGGTTTTCAGACGCTGCCAAATGCATTGATACCTTGAAAGTTGCCCAAACTGTATTTTTTGGAATTTCTGTTTCATCTGTTATTTTCCAGCTTAAGAACCAAATCTCCCCATGTCATTTAACAGGGCCCTAATCCCTTCATGTAGATTGTCCTGAGTCCAACCATCCAACCTGAAATCCTTGTTCTCTGTAGGATCAACCCTTTATCAGTGGGAAGGTACGGACTTTAACTTTCTTTGCCTATAGTTTCCCCCGCCTAGCATTTCCAGACTGATACATGGACCCATATTCCTGATGCCTTCTAGAATGACTTAGCAATGGTTCTCTTCTCCGTTTTCTAATATATTCCTATTGCCTGAGACGTTTTCACCGTCAGGATGAGCATAGTTGGCATCTGTTCCCTATCACCTAACTATAGCACAGAGCATGTATTTATTTAATAATTTGTAACTTTTATTTTAACAAATATCATTATAATATAATGACTGGATTTCCTATTTTAGCAAGATATCAACTATTATGGCACTGGATTCAGTTACTTTAAAAATAAATGCTCTTTGCCATATTATAGCTGAAGCAAAATGTCTTTTATCATCTTCCTTATTGGAAAAAGCTTCAATTCATCATCCTGAAATCGGAGTAAGGGTTATGATCCCCTTTGCCCTGTAGATTCAACAATGAATTAAAATGTTAAAACACTGCATGGAACTCTTATTCATCCAAATTTTCTTGAAGGAAACCAAATCTCATTACATAAAATCTTTCCTAACACTAATCATATCAACTACCTTAATTTGAATAAATTGGCTTTTGAGTTCAAGAGGTCAGCCTCAAAGGGCAAAAGAGAGGCTTTCTTTTATCTTGTTAGAGTACACTTTTGAAGGTTAAACCAAATTATCTGTTTTCTGTTGGAGAAGGAACATAAATAAATTTTTCTCAAAGGAGACAACCAAAAGCATTTTTGGTTTTTTTTAATGTAGTATACTAACATTTAAACATACATTTATTGAGCAACTGGTATATCAGACTGGGTACTGGGATATGAAGAGTAACACCATGATCTGTGCCCACATTGGTCTACAGCCTATTGCTTCTGTGCAATTCATTAAAAGTAACCATGATGGCTGAACAGAACAGGTACTTTAACAGAAGAAAATGAAAAGTACTACATGAGGACAAAGTGCAAGATAGATAATTTTGTCTGGAGGACTCCAACAGTTTCTACCAAATCAGTAACATTTAACTTGCACTTGGAAAACTACTTGTGAGAACAAAAGAGGACGCACACTCTAGAAACAGAAAACTGCTCAAAGGCCTGTCTGTAACAAAGTGTGTGCTGTGATCCAGACTACAGTAAAATGAGTTCCACATCCTTTTCAATTTACTACAAATCTCTTTTTAAAATTTATTTACTTGAAAGACAGAGTTACAGAGAGATAGGGAGATATTCCCAAATGGTTACAAAGGCCAGGGCTGGGCCAGGCCAAAGCCAGGAGCCTGGAACTACGTATCAGTCTCCCACACTGGTAGCAGGGACCCAAGGATGTGGGCCATCTTCTACTGCTTTGCAGTTTGCAATAGCAGGGAGCTGGATGGGAAGTGGAGCAGCCAGGACTTGAACCTGTACCCACAAGGGGTGCTGGCATCCTAGGCAGTGGCTTAACCCAGTGCACCACAACGCTGATCCCTACTCCAATCTTTACAAAGTACCTATGGTCAAGTTGCCATTATGCGGCCAGATACAAGACATGCGCTGTTTAAGGCACAGAACAGACATGAGGAGAGAGATGTAGTTCAGAGGTCTTGTTAGGATGCATTGATGAACTGAATCTGTTGGGTGAGGGAGGAGCGGCCAACACTTAATTTAAACACTGGTTAGCTAGGAGAAAGATGAAGCTTTCAAAACAAAGATTTTCCCCCAGTGATCAGACAGCTCACGTAACTTACAGTTGGGAGCAGCTTGAGATGAGGGGCTCTATGAGGTGGGGGAGGTGGCTGCTACACTAAGGACTTGGCTGAGAGGTATTTTTGAAGGAAAAACTTCCAGTAACAGACACAGCTCCCGAGGGGCATGCTGTTATAGACAACAGTTGTTTTGGTATTAGGAGTTTTCTCTGCTCTAAGAATCCCAAGTTAAAGTCTTATTCTTTAGTAAATCCTTCAAGTCCCTCATGCACCTAAATTCTGGGAATTCAAGTTGCAACAAAAACACTGCTACTCTTCTATACTAGGTCAATGTAACTTGTGTTTTTGGTACAGGTGACAGATACCCTGTGTCACTGCTCACTGATCTCCTAGAAGCTCTGGTCAAGAAATCAATGAGCCATTCTTCAACAGCACCCCTCAGATACTCCAGAGTTCTGTGGCATTTGAGAGAGAGAGAGAGAGAGAGAGACACACACACACACAAAGAGAGAGACAGAGAGAGAGAGAAAGAGAGAGGGAATATACAGTCAGGGGGTTTCAAATCGTTCTGTTCCCCCTCATGGCCAGACACAGGCCATAGAGCTGGTATATGTCCTACCACTCTCTTAGATGTCACTGAATTTTGCTTTCAATGCAAAGCTAGCGGTCATCAAAACTCCCTTACATTTTATCTAATGATACAATGATTACATACTTCCATAATGCATACCCCAGTTTTCTACATCTTACATTTACTTAATCAGCCCTGCCAGTCCTTGGTCTCATCTCCTTATTTCACAGTTTCAAATATAGCACATATACACAGGTGGCTTCCAATTGTTACTTGCTCTCTTTCCTTCCTAGTTGCTGGTTACACATACCACATGTGTCCTCTCCATTTTTCCTTTTTTCATAATGTCTCCCCAATACAGCTTTCAAAATAGTATTCTGTGTTTAAGCCTAGTCCATTATTCCTCCTCTTGTTGAAAACTCCCTCGTCTAACATCTTTTTCCTGAAACTAGTTATATTAGATGGTGCATATTACAATCTCAGATGGGAAAAAGGAGAATGAAGATTTTTGTGGACAAGGTAAAAAATTCCATTTTGAATACTGATAATAAGTTGACCAGAAACAGACAAGCTACTGCTGGACAAGATTTAGTGTTTTTGAGTGTTAGTTGATGGCTGCAGTAATGGAATAGATGAAAGATCAAAAACAGAGCATGAGTAAGGGAGTAAGAGAGTCATGATGATACCAGGACAGATGTGAATTCTTAGCCAAGGAACACAGAAAAAGAAACTTGGTATGACTGTGAAGTCAGATAGGCAAAACAGAAGGAGTACCAAGGACAGGTGGTACTTCAGAAGTGACATGAAGTCATACTGCAGCACGGTGGCCTGGCCATCATCACAAACTTGTCAGTTTGGAGGAGCACAGACAGCGAGCCACTGCCACTGAGAGTACAGACAGGCTTGGTGGAATCCGAGGGAGATGTGGCAGCCGAGAAGCAGGGTCAGAGGAAGAATGAGGTGTGATTAACGGAGGCGGAAAACCTTGATGGGTCCAACCAAGCTCACAGCTAAAGTGCAGTCTGCCATTGAGGTTCACCCATATATAAAGAAGAAGACTGAGTAAAACGCTGTATATTTTACCAATATGATATCACCATCTCAGAAATGCAGGGAATGTTTTACATGGTTAAAAAAAAAAAAAGCTGTAACATTTGCCCTTAAACATAACTGCAATGTATGCATGTATGTATGTAATTATTGCTAACACTACAGTTCTAATATCTTTCGTCACTCTTTAAATATATTTCCTGGTGCTAGCATTGTCGTACATCATGTTAAGCCACCGCCTATGAAGCCAGCATCCTGTATCAGCACTAATTCGATTCCTGGACGGTCCACTTCTGATCCAGCTCCCTGTAACATGCCTGGGAAAGTAGCGGAAGATGACTTGAGATTTGCATCCCCGCTACCCATGTGGGAGATCCAGATGGAGTTCCAACCTCCTGGCTTCAGCCTGGCCAGCCTTGGCAGTGGCCCATGGCAGCCATTTGGGGAGTAAATCAGTGGATGGCAGATCTCTTTCTGCCTTTCAAATAAATAAAAAAAAAAATCTTCAAAATAAATGTTAATAAATACAAATGTTTCCCTAAAAATCTACTTTACTTCCTTTCCCCTTTTCCCCTTTGTCTTAATTTACTTTTTTTACAAGTTCAACTTGACCAATTTCTGTAGCATATATGAAGAAATCCCTAAAAACTGCTATCAATTTGTAAAATAATAACCAATCAGGATTAATCTGCATAGCATAAATATGCTAATTTCTCCCATATTAAAAACAGATTCGACTAACATTTATCTTTTTTTTTTTTTTTTTTTTTGACAGGCAGAGTGGACAGTGAGAGAGAGAGACAGAGAGAAAGGTCTTCCTTTGCCGTTGGTTCACCCTCCAATGGCCGCCACCGCCGACGCACCGCGCTGATCCGAAGGCAGGAGCCAGGTGCTTCTCCTGGTCTCCCACGGGGTGCAAGGCCCAAGCACTTGGACCATCCTCCACTGCACTCCCGGGCCACAGCAGAGAGCTGGCCTGGAAGAGGGGCAACCAGGACAGAATCCGGCACCCCGACCGGGACTAGAATCCGTCTGTGCTGGCGCCGCAGGCGAAGGATTAGCCTATTGAGCCACAGCGCAAGCCCATTTATCCTCTCTTGACTTGTCTTTATAGTCTAGTGATTAGGAATAAGGATACTTACTCTCAGCCACCCTCTGCACAAGCCTTGCCATCCCCCTCCTACTGTAGCCTGGCTTCTGACGCATCATTTACATTTGCAACAGAGGAGGCAGGGAAATACCACTTTGGTAGATTGCATGTTTTTGTGGTCGTAATTCTGATCTCTTCCCTCTCCTTCAGCTTTATTTTACCTGCCTTTTGTCTACTGGATCCTTTGAACGGCACACTTGTCCCACAGTCAGAATAACAGACAACAGAGTATTAGATCCCAAACCGTACCCCTGCATAACAGCACACACCCAACATGCACATAAGCAAACATTATTTCTCTGTCTAGCTGAGTAACTTCTTCAAAAAGAGTTAAAATTTTTCTGTCACTGTCATTAAATAATCCTTAATAGTACACTATCCTGGTACACACAAAAAAATATATATGATTTTAAATCAGCTTTTGGCTCACTGGATTTACTTGCTTTTATGGTTATTTTGAATTAGCTACATCTCAGCATCAAGCTGATTTACCCCTCCCTCTTCCTGCCCCGTGCCCTATATTTGGTTAACACTGTATTCCTATCCTCTAGAGGGAAATGCTTTATTATCTTAGAATGTGATGAGCTGCAAAATGAAAGTAATAAGGCCTTATTGATTATACTGGATTTAATCAAAAAAGATAATATGTATCCCATATGACTTTGTTGAAAGGCTTTGATTTATGAAAGGTTTTGAATATTTTGTATTATTTTCTCAGCACATGTTGAACAGCAGTGTTATAAATTAACTTATGCGCCCTGAGACACTCTCCAAAGGCCCAAGTAAGGTAAAAAAAAAAAAAATTAAACCTTCAAGTGTCTGGTTTTAGAAGGTAGCTATTAATGCTTCCAAAATTAAAAACAATGTGAACATGGTGTTTTTTGTAAGGGAGAGTCAAGAATTTAAAGCAAAATATTAAATTTAATATTAAAATTTAAATATCAGTATCTAATTACATGTGTATATATATACTACTTAAAAAGATGGAAGAAAGGTTGTTACAAAAATGCAACGACATTCAAAACAACTTAATTATATATTAGAGGAGGATCTAAGATGCTGACCTCCAGCCCCAGAGAGGTAACAGTTTTCGGGGAACTGAATGACAGAAATTTTCAGGGAAGTGGGAACAGAACAGAGACTCCATGGGGAAATGAGAAGAGAAGACACACACACCGACATGACCAACTGTGCCGCCAGCCAGCCCTGCATCTGAACAGCCAACCGCCATCATGGAAACACCATTTTCCCAAGTCGAAATAGGAAAAAGTCACTGCGGCACGCCAGCATGGGCAGCTTTAGGTGAGGGAGAATTCCACAGTCCCACACTGACTGCAGGTCCAGCCTGGAGCTGCTGTGCTCTGCAAATGAAAGCCACATAGTCCCAACCCTCCTAAGTGCCATTCTCAACTGAGTGTGGGACAGTCCTGACTGAACCCTGCTCTGACTGCGGACGACACACAATCATGCAGCTACCAGAAGCAACCAGAGCCAGAGTCAGGGCCATTTCCAGGGTGGGGAACACACTCCCTGAATCCTGCAGCTGTGGGAATTCTGGGCATTAAGTCCCAGAGCTGTGCTCAACTCAATGCATGTGATCCAGGGGGTTTCCCCTCAGCTTCTTGGGGTTAACACCAGCAGCAGAACAAAGAAATCCGCACTAGACTTGCAGAAGTTCTCTCCCTAACTCCTAAATCCCAGTGCTGAGAACAATGGGCACAAATCCCAGCATCACCCCTACGTGCCACGTGACAACAACAGGCAGTTCCATGTGTGTCCCGCAGAGCTGACGCTGTTGACGTCAGTACTGCAGTCTTTGGAGTCACCTGCACTCGGGTGCACTGTGTGGAGGGCTCTACTGCAACATTCTGCTTCAGGTGGGTGACTACAGCATCCCCAACATCTGACTCCCACCCTGGGAGATCCTGGTAATAACACCACTGTATCCTGCAACACCTGGACTGTACTAATCAACATTAGCTTCATGAAACCCACTGGAATTTACCCAGTGGGATCCAGGGGAGGACCTCCCTGCATTCTACCTCTCTGAGCCCCTATCTGCCAGTGCAAAATCCCCTGTATACCTTGTAGGTAGCTGGCAGGACTGGCACAGGGTTCAGTTCACATCTCCCACTCCAGAGACAGGAGCTTTCGGGGTTGTAAGCCCCAGCATTAGTTCTAACTCTCCCACCAGGATCTGGGGACTGTTGCATCTACATCACACAGTCCTAAATCCATAGTTAGTGCCACAACTCAGCATCACTCAGGGTTGCCAGTAGGACAAGAGGAAAACTCTCTTTATATCCCTCTATACCAAGAATGAGGCCTTGTTATCACCATCCCTGTGTAACTAACACCCAGCTCTCTGAGGACTGAAGATAAATACCCTAGCAAGACCACAATCACCACAAAGTGAAGCTTTTACCTCTACAAATTACTGCGGACTAGACCACTGTGTCACTGAGACACTGATTTAAGCAAAAGAAATCAGAGGTTACACTTCTGGGCTCACCTAGAACTGAAGCCAAAGCAACAAGCCACCTGATACTGATACCCTGCAGTCCAGCTAAACCATAAACACTTTTCAAATAAAACTTACTTTGTAAAGAAGAAGGGACTGTTATACCAGATGTGCAGATGTCAGCATAGGGACACAGGAAATATGAAGAAGGTAGCATGATTCTTCCGAAAGAGCACAACAGTTCTCTAGAAATAGATCATGATCTGAAGGAAATCTATGAAATGCCAGCAATAGAATTCTAAATAACGAATGTAAGGAAACTCAGTGTGATGCAAAAGAATACAGATAGACATCCTAATGAAATGAGGAAACAACAGGTGACATGAATGACACATTCATAAGGAGACAGAATCATTAAAGGTATTCAAACAAATTTTGGAGATGAAATAGTCCATGAAATAAAATATATGATTCAGAACTTCAACAGTAGAACAGACCAAATGGAGTAAATAATTTCTGAAGGATAAGACTTTTGAAATAACTCAATCATACAAAAATAAACAGAAATTAATTAAAAATGAAGTGTAAGGGCTGGCGCTGTGGCATAGTGGGTAAAGCTACCGCCTGCAGTGCCAGCATCCCATATGGGCACTGGTTCAAGTCTTGGCTGCTTCTCTTCTGATTCAGCTCCCTGCTGTGGCCTGGGAAAGCAGTAGAAGATGACCCACGCCCTTGGGCCCCTGTACTTGTGGGTGACCCAGAAGAAACTCCTGGCTCCTGGCTTTGGATCAGCACAGCTCTGGCCAATGTGACCATCTGGGGAGTGAACCAGTGGATAAAAGACCTCTCTCTCTCCCTCCCCCCGACTTCTCTCTGTGTAGCTTTCTGACTTTCAAATAAACAAATAAATAAATCTTTAAAAAAATGAAGTGTATATGAAATATGGGATAACCTTAAATGACCAAATATTTATATTATAGGGATTCCTGAAGCAGAAGAGAAAGAAAAAGCTGTTGAGAACTTGATAAATGAAATCGTTGAAAATTTCCGAGGTCATGAAAGAGACTTGGAAATTAAGATGCAGGAACTGCAAAGGACCCCAAGTAGATTTAAGCAGAGAAGATCTCTAAGACACACTGCAGTCATATCGTCAAAAGGACAAGACAAAAGCGTCAAGTTGTATGTAACTGTTACTAACAGTACGCTTCTCAGCAGAAACCCTAAAGGCCAGCAGAGTAGGATGGTAATGTTCCAGGTCTTAATTATAAACATTCAATTTGTCAAACAAAAAGATGTAATTTAAAATTTTAGCTTAAAACAACGATAAAAATACTAATGTTTTGTGTCAAAACTATGTTGTAATGCCATTTTTTGTTAAATTATCAAGATATTAACTTCACAGAAAATGGACTACAAAGCTGAAAACCACTTATCTGAATTTATCTCACAAAATGACACATACACAAGCATACTTTTTTAACCAAAGCATGATACATTTTGAAATTTTTACTGCAGAAGGATTTCTACATTTGCAACTTAGGATTTCACCAGAAACACTTTCTTTTGTTTTCATCCACAAGTGCTATTTATTAAATCAAAGGCTCAAACTTCAAAGACTCCTTGTGTTTTATAGATGAAAAAAATAAAATTTCATAGAATGTACGGTTCTTAACATTCCTTTCAAAGTCAGCATTTGATAACCTCTGACATATGTGTGAGAATAGAACTGGGAGCCACAAAGTCTGACACAGCCATGCCCAGCCATTGGTCACTAGTGTCTCCATCCCACACCTAGCCTCTCACTATGGTTCCTCCAGGTATTCCCCATGAGAAATGCTGGACTCACATCTAGACGACACTTGAAGGCCCACTGAATATTTCACGACTTTCAGCTTTTACTCACAGAGGACTTCCTTGAGCAAGCTGAATATTTCAACATGAAAGTAAATATTGGGGGAAACTGAGATGTCTCCTTGCTGGGTAGGAATATGCTATTCTATACCCAAATTCCTGTTTTTATATTGAATTCTACAGCACACCCTGAATTGTCTCAAAGTTTGAGTCAGGTCTCTACCTAATCAGTGTATTTCAGATAAAAATAACAATTACACAAATTCTGGAGACTAAGCCACATAGACCACTTTAAAAAAAGATGAAGGAAGGAAAGAAACAGGGAGATGAAAGGACAGGAGAAGAGAAGAAAGGGAGGCAGGGAGGGAAAAATAAACCAAGGGACTTTTTCTCTTGCTTTCATGATAGCATTCTTAGTAAGCTCTGGAATTTGTGTGGGGGCAAAGTAAGAGAGACAAGCAAACTAGTGTGATATTGCAGGAGAGCACAGCATTTAGTATTTCAAGTCTCTGAGCAGGTGTCTCCCTCTCGATCAAACTTGTGAGATATTTTGCTGTCAATCATCTCATAGCCACATATCAAATGGGCAGTTAACTCACCAAGGGCTTTGTCTCTTATGGATTATCATAGTACCTCAATGGATCAGGATCCTGATGAGCACAGCTACCCATAACACCACTGCTTTTCCTCTTTTGGATTGAAATGAATACCAAAATACATTCCTCATTTTCCTATAAAATTAGGAGATTTTCAGCTTTCTTAGAAATAACCACAAAACTCCAGCAGATACCAACCAAAATGAAATTACAGTCATCATTACCTCCCAACCTTAATCACAAATGGAATTTAGAGAACAATTCTTTCTTTCAACCCAGCTCATTAAGGAAACAAATGAGACTTACTACAAAATATGTCAAAAATGAGAACTTCAATTTGCTTTCTCCCAGAGTCGCAAGGGCACAGAGAACGCTTTCAGAATCTTCTCTGCCAACTTCTCCACTATTCCTGTCCACTGAAAAATCACTGCCACTGTGACCAGCCCTAAGAAGGTCAAGTTAGTTTCTCACCATGTCACCAAAATTTCCTGTGGCCTCTGGAATAAACGAATTGTATGATGGTGGCATGTAACCAAACTCTGTCTTCTCCTGAACCCGGCAGAAGAACAGTTAACACAAAGAGAATAGTTCACAGTCTACTCAGGCCAGACTGGCATGGCTCAAGAACTTAGTGAATGGGGCCTGAGCTGTGGCATAGCAGATAAAGCCACCACCTGCAGTACAGGCACCCCATATGCAAGTCCCGGTTCTTCCACTTCCAATCCAGCTCTTTGCTATGGCCAGGGAAAGCAGAAAATCGCCCAAGTGCTGGGGCCCCTGCACCCACGTGGGAGACCCAGAAGAAGCTCCTGACTCCTGGCTTCGGATCAGCGCAACTCCAGCCATTGTGGCCAACTGGGGAGCGAACCAGCGGATGGAAGATCTCTCTCTCTCTCTCTGCCTCTCCTTCTCTCTCTGCGTAACTCTGACATTCAAATAAATAAATAAATCTTTTTAAAAAAAGAACTTAGTAAATTATAGGCACCCTTAAAGCACATATTATTTTGATCATCTCTAGTTCTTCCTAAAACCCCAAAAAGCATTTTACTTCCATTTGAGAAAAAAAAAAATATTTCCAGGTAAAGTCAGTGAATGACAAAGCTTAATTTAGATTCAAATCCTGCCTTGTACTAAAGACAGTTTTTGTGATTTTCATTGTGTGTGTACATGTTTTTATTTTTCATTTCACCATATTGTTTTCCCATTTTTAAAAGTTTAGCTATTCTTTATTTCTTTGGGATTCATGTAATAAGAACAGAATACAGAAAACAAACTATCAACCCTATATTCTGATAAGGAGAGGATAATTTCCATTAAATTTTCCTGTCACTCTGGGCTGGCACTGTGGCATAGTCGGTAAAGCCACCTCCTGCAGTGCCGGCATCCCATATGGGTGCCAGTTCGAGTCCCGGCTGCTCCATTTCCAATCCAGTTTTCTGCTATAGCCTGGGAATGCAGTAGAAGATGGCCCAGGTCCTTGGGCCCCTGTACCTGCATGGAAGACCTATAAGAATCTCCAGGCTCCTGGCTTCACATAGGCTTAGCTCCAGCCATTGTGGCCACATAGGGAGTGAACAAGTAGATGGAAGACCCCCCCCCCATTCTCTGTAACTCTGCATCTCAAATAAGCAATAAATAAATCTTGCTTTAAAAGGTCATAGAAAATAGAAATAAAAGATAAATATATTTTAAACACACACACATATTGCTTGAAAGAGAGAGGAGGAGGAAGGGATGGCCCATTTGCAGGTTCACTCCATCCACTCTCTCAAAACAAAATATCCGCAACAGCTGGGCCTTGGCCTGGGTTACGGCTGGGCAAGGTAGCAGCCAGGAGCCTGGAACCAACTGGTTATCCTCTATGGGTGGCAAGGACCCAAACACTGAGCCATTAACGGCTGCCTTTTAGTTTGTACCTTACCAGGAAGCTGCAACCGACAGCAGAACTTGGACTCAAACCCAATTCCAAAGTAGGATGCAGGTCTGAAGTCGTGTTTTAACTGCTATGCCAAACATCGAAACCTTCCATAAATTTTTCTGAACATTCCTCATATTATATATGTATTTCAATATTTTTCTATCAAAATAAATTTATTTTCAATTTCATTTTTAACTTTTATTTAATAAATATAAATTTACAAAGTATAACTTTTGGATTATAGCGGCTTTTTTCCCCCATAACCACCCTCCCACCAGCAACCATCCCATCTCCTACTCCCTCTCCCACCCCATTCCTCCTCAAGATTCATTTTCAATTATCTTTATGTACACAAGATCAATGTAGTATATACTAAAGATTTCAACAGTTTGCACCCACACAGAAACACAAAGTATAAAGTACTGTTGAGTGCTAGTTATACCATTAATTCACATAATATAACACATTAAGGACAGAGATCCTACATGGGGAGTAAGTGCACCGTGACTCCTATTTTTTATTTAACAATTACACTCTATTCATGATGTCAGTAATCACCCAAGGCTCTTGTCAATTTCTAAGAATTTTTGAACTCCTATATATATTTATGACATATATTTGCATAATATTTTCTAATTTAAAAGTCTCCTATGATAAAAGTTATATCTCCCAATGTTGCTAATTTAGCATATTGGGCTTTAGTTTGGAGTACAATTTCTTAAACTGAGAAAACAAGTATATAATCTAACTTTCTTCATATCTAAGATGGGGATGATAAAGTTTTCTACATCATACTGTTGTAGCAATCACATTAGATAATTCACATCTATGTCTTACCACAGTTCCTGGCTCACAGCACTAATTGTTTAAAATCTCAGCTTTTGTCTTCCAGGCCAGCTCTCTGCTGTGGCCAGGGAGTGCAGTGGAGGATGGCCCAAGTGCTTGGGCCCTGCACCCCATGGGAGACCAGGAAAAGCACCTGGCTCCTGGCTCCTGCCATCGGATCCCGGCAGCAACGCGCCGGCCGCGGCGGCCATTGGAGAGTGAACCAACGGCAAAAGGAAGACCTTTCTCTCTGTCTCTCTCTCTCACTGTCCACTCTGCCTGTCAAAAAAAAAAAAAAAAAAAAAAAAAATCTCAGCTTTTGCTCACAGTCTGAAATCTCTATGTAGTGAGCAACACTGGAGTAACATTATTGCTGATTATTAAAATTATTTTCTTAAAATGTACATAAAACAAATAAAATAAGAAAAACGAGGATGCTTGTAAATTTACTAACTTAACACAATTTATATAAAACAAAAATCTAGATAAAAAGAGACACATAAAAATTACCAACTTTACATAAATTACTCAATGTAATGAAACAATCAAATATTCCACTAAACACGAAGTTCTCTTTTTGAGGTCAAATAAACAAACAAGAAAATAACGGCTAAAAATTTCGTCTGATATTGGACTTCCCCCCCCCAAAAAAAAAAACACAGAAAAAATTCTTTGGGTAAATATTATTTTATTTGCTAATATAATACACCACTTTTAAATAAATAACAATTCTGCTGTGGCCAGGGAGTGCAGTGGAAGATGGCCCAAGTACTTGGGCCCTGCACCCCATGGGAGACCAGGAGAAGCACCTGGCTCCTGCCATCGGATCAGCGCAGCGCGCCAGCCGTGGCGGCCATTGAAGGCTGAACCAACGGCAAAGGAAGACCTTTCTCTCTGTCTCTCTCTCTCACTGTCCACTCTGCCTGTCAAAAAATAAAAAATAAATAAATAAATAAATAACAATATATCAGAGCTGACGTCATGGCGCAGTAGGTTGATCCTCTGCCTGCAGGTGCCAGTATCCCATTTGGGTACTGGTTCTAGTCCTGGCTGCTCCTCTTCTCATCCAGCTCTCTGCTGTGGCCTGGGAAAGCAGTAGAAGACGGCCCAAGTCCTCAGGCCCCTGCACCCGCATGGGAGACCCGGAAGAAGCTCCTGGCTCCTGGCTTCGGATAGGCGTAGCTCTGGCGGTTGCGGCCATTTGGGGAGTGAACCAACGGAAGGAAGATTTTTCTGTCTTTCCCTCTCACTGTCTGTAAATCCACCTCCAAATAAATAAATAAAATCTTAAAAATAAATATATAGAAACACCTAAATTCTAATACTCAGAATTGCTTCCCTATTACAACTTCAAAGGGAATCAAACACTTGCAGAAAATTCCAAGAAAATCTAAATTTCTTCTCTATTGCAGTTTCACACCTAGAATGGAGAGGCAGTAAGATAAACCAGAAATGTTATTATGCAGATGAGGTCTCCATTTTAATTAAGGCCTGAAAATGAGAGACCTAAAGGCCTCATTCCAGAGCTATTTTGACATATATCAAACATTCCTTAATTTACGATGAAAGCCCTGTTTGACAGGTTCTCAAATCAGTGAGCTCCTATTAGCTACCAGTACCTGTAAGTGGTGTTTTGTCACTGACCTACATTAGTATATCAAGTTCTGACAGCACATTAACGGCTGCACATCCTAACAATTCAGATTACAGACTCCAGTCAAATAGTGAGAGAAGCACCTCAACAGCAATGAAATGCACATGTCTCTGCTTTTCCTTCACTCATTTGATGAGACATTAAGGAAAAATTAAATACAATGATAAATAGCTTTACAGATTCTCTAAATGTCTTTTTTTTTACTTGGGAATTATTACACAGATTGTATCACTGAACTCTGGAAATATCCTCTATGAATGAATGGGATGAGAAATTGCTAACTTTGTGGAAAAAAATATACATATATCTGTTCATGAAAGCCTCAAATCATGGTGAACTGAGATTTGTCTCCTATTTTTTTCTGTTATTCTTAGCATGGAGGTTGCTAATAGTGTGCCATGGAGCTAGAAGCGGTTACATTATTTTCAGAAGACTTCGCCCAAGGTTTCCAATTATATCTTCTCAAGAAAAGATTCTCATAATGCTTGTCAATACTGCCAAAGCATTCCCCTGAGAGAGCACCTTCTCTCATTAATGATCTACATGGAGAGAGGACCATGAACCATCCTAATCTGGTTATTCGGGAAGAACAGTTAAAACTCCAAGGGTGTCCAAATGCTGTTCACCTTCTTCTCATCCAGTCTAAAGACAGAGGAAACACAGAGTAAGTTGTACAATCTCCCAGTCCCCATCTATGTGGCTCCCCTTGCTTTGCCTTCCAGGCCCTAATACTCAGCTGCTAACTTGCCAGTTTCTCTTGAATGTCTTAACTGTGTGTGTTGCAGCTCATTCAAAACTGAACTCATGAATCAACACCTCTTTCCCTTCATGAAAAGGTGTCTTTTAGCTCCTCTCATTGGGAAATGCTTATTAAATTGTTAAATGTTGTATAACTTAAAGATGTAATAAAATATTATCCTTTTCTGAGTGAAAGAGGAAAACGTGTCTTCTTTCAGCCTTTCCTCCATCATTGAATGGAAATACCTCCAGAAAGGTGGCTTATACCAGAATCGGAGGACTCCCCTAATGTCATCACTAACTAGGTCATTTCGATCCCCTAACGCGTCCATTCAGTCCGTCTTCACCACCTTCTGCCATCACAAGCCACGGGCACCTCCAACGATGACTACTACAAAGCTTCCCTAACCCAAGACCCCTTTCCAGTCAACCCTCCAGACAACAGTGGATCACCTTTCCTACATGATCGACTCAACCCCTCATGGAAAACCTTCAGAAATCCTTTACTACTTTTTAAATAAATTGGTTGGCAACCTGACTCTGAGAAGCCCGCAAATCCTAGTTCTGTTTCTTCCTGGAAAACAACCTCCCTTCTCTCTTCTTCCTGACTCTGCGTGCTCTGTTTAGTTCCAGCCTAAGGCCTTTGTCCATGCTGTGCTCCGGAGCCCAAAGTCCTCTACACTCATTGCCTACTCAGAACTCAGCTCTAGCACCCTTTAATTCGGGACACATTCTTGACTACCCTGCCAACAAACCCAATCAGTCACTAAGGGGCGCTCAAAGGAGCATGGGCCTCTTCTTTCTGCTACTTGCAGTAGATATAAGTGCACACACACACTTGTGATGGTTACAGTCTGCATCTTCCAGTTTAAAGTAAACCACAGAGGCAGCACTATGCCTGAGTGTGCCCAGTATCAAACTCCAAGCGTCTGGCACTGGGTTTAGCACATGGTGTTGTTCATGAAACATTTACTGAACAAAGTGAATGTGGTAAAACAAAGTAGCTCTTGTAAAACAGAAAGGAAGGAAGAGGGAGGGGAGAGGGAGGAGAGACTGGAAAAGAAATGAAGGAAGACTGGAAGGCTGTTGGCTCATGGGAAAAGAGTCTAATTCTTGCTCATAATTTTTTTTTTTTTTTTTTTTTTTTACTATTTGAACAGAGAGAGAGAGAGAGAGAAAGAGAAAGAGGAGAGAGAGGTCTTCCTCTGCTGGTTCACCTGCCAAATGCTACAAAAAGCAGAGCTGAGCTAAGCTAAAGTCAGGAAACTAGAACTCAGTCTGGGTCTCCCACATGGCTTCCAAACATGTGAACCATCACTTGCTGCCTCTCAGGGTGTGTAGGTTAACAGGAAGCTGGGATCAGAAGCAGAGGAAGACAAGTTATATCTCAATCATTTTGCCCATTGACTGTCCCTAAATATTACTTTGTAATATGCAAGAATATTCTATAATTCTAATTTCATGAATAACTTATTGATCTATTTCTAAAAGTTTAATTTTTTCCTGATTGTCATTGCATCAGATGAGAATATATCAGGACCATATCTCCATGGTGAGATAAGTTACAACATAATTTCTTTCAACATGCAGAGTAAAGACCGTCTTTCACATGGTCTATTTATTATGCAGCAACTTCCGCTTATTAAATGTGTGAAAGGATGTTACTTAAATATTTACCATGATTTATGTTACAATCGTTTCCCTAAACGCTACATTATGGTATTATTGAATGGCAGATTTTCAGTCACCCCCTATGTTTTGTGACTAGAACAGACTAACTGCTTTAAATAGGTGAGTCACAGATACATGTGTGAACAACATTCTTAGGTTCAACCAGATTCAAACAAAATATCTTGTATCCAACTGCAATGTATATTTCTGGCTTGCAGTCAGGTTGGAAAACATTTATTATAATTTGCAAATGTAAAAAGACTTTCAAATAAAGAAAATGTCCCTGCCTACCTCTAGGTCTACATTCACCTCAACATATTAGACTTATATTCCTTTTTCTATTATAAAAATACCTTACAAACAAATTTATAATCACAAGTGTCATCCTCCAAAAAAGAAATAATTCAACATGCAGGAAGGAGAAAGACCACTGTTACTCAATAATATAGACAAGGACTATAAACAATAATCAAATCTCAACATGTCAATTTCACTCATATACATTATATGTTTTGTAATGTATAAATTAGTTACCAAAAGAAAGAGAAAGTATATGATATTTGTCTTTTGGGAACTGGCTTATTTCACTAAGCCTCATGGTTTCTAATTGCATCCATTTTGTTGCAAAAGACAGTACTCTATCACACACACACACACCCACACACACACACCCCACATTTTATTTAACCAGTCATCATTTTATTTACATATCAGTGGATTCCAAATCTAAGCTATTGCGAACTGAGCTGCTACAAACATGGGGGAACAGATAACTGCTAAATATGCTGATTTCACTTCCTCTAGATCTATTCCCATGAGTGGGATGGCTGGGTCACATGGTAGATTAATTTCCAGACATTTGAGCAATCTCCATACTGTCTTCCATAATGGCTGTACTAGTTTACATTCCCAACAACAGTGTATTAGGGTACCTTTTTCTCCACATCCTTGCCAGCATTTTTTTTTTATTACAGCCATTCTAACTTGGGTGAGGTGAAATTTCTTTGCGGTTTTAATTTGCATTTACCTGTTGGCTAGTGATCCAGAGCATATTTTCATGTGTGTATTGGCCACGTGTATTTCATCCTTCAAAAACATGCCTGTTCACATCCTTAGTCTGTTTCTTAACTGGATTGCATGTTTTCTTTTTGAGTTTTTTTGAATTCCTTATATATTCTGGATATTAATTCTTTATTAGATGTATAGTTTGCAAATACTTGACAAACCCACAGCCAGCATCATATTGAATGAGGACAAGCCACAAGCATTTACACTACATTCTAGAACCAGACAAGGATGCCCACTTTCATCATTAATTACTATTCAATATAGTTCTGGAAGACTTAGAGCATTAGCAAATAAAAAGAAGTCAAAGGGATACAAATTGGAAAGGAAGAAACCTAATTATGCCTGTTAGCAGATGACATGATCCTATACATAGGAGAACCAAAAGACTCCAGTTAAGAGCCTATTGGAACTCATAAGTGAATTCAACAAAATGGCAGGATGTAAAGTCAACAGACAAAAATCAGTAGCATTTATATACGCAAAGACATGGCTGAGAAAGAACTTCAAAGATCAGTGCCATTCACAATGGCTACAAAAAATGTAAATATGTTGGGATAAATTTAAGCAAGGACCTGAAAGATCCCTGTAATGAAATTTATAAGACATTAAGGAAAGAAACAGGAAAAAAAAAAAAGAAAAATCTTCCATGTTCATGGATTCAAATAATTATAACATACAAATGACCATACTACCCAAAGCAATTAATAGATTCATTGTGATGTCACTCAAAATACCAAGGATATTCTATTCAGATCTAGAAAATAATAACCCTAAAATTCATATGGAAACACAATAAGATGCTGAATGGTGAAAGTAATCTTAAAAAATAAAAACAAAGCCAGAGGCATCACAATATCAGATTTCAAGACATATTACACAGGCCAGTTATAATCAAAACTCCCTGGTAGTGGTATAAAAGTAGACACGTAGACCAATGGAACAGATCATAAAACCCAGAAATTAATCCAAGCATCTACAACCACCTAATCTTTGAGAAATGACCTAAAAGGAGTACCCCCATCTGCACCCCCCATGTTTGTAACAAAAGGATAGTCTTAAAGAATGGTGTTAGTAAAATGCAATCTCTATGAAACAATATCCCTACCTTACACCCTACACAATGGATGCAGGATCTAAACCTATGACCTACAACTACCAAATTACTAGAGGAAAACATAAAGGAAACACTGAAAGACATTGGCCTAAGGCAAGACTTCTTAGATAAGACCCCAGAAGCACAGGAAGTAAAAACAAAAATAGACAGATGGGATTACACCAAGCTAGGAAGCTTCTGCACAGCAAAGAAAACACTTGGTAATGTTTCTGGGAAAAAGGCAGTAACGTGCCCTGTCGCTCCCCGTCTTCATGGAGGAACGACACAGGACCCTGCGCTGTTCTTTCGTCTGCTCGGCCCTCCCCGGGTTTGCTGCTGGTTCTTCCCGGGTTGGCTACTGTCCCTTCCACCTCCGTGGAAGGGCGGTTCCCCCTGCCACATTCCCCACTTCCGCGGGGGAGCGGCACACCGCCGGCTGGCTCTCTCGGGGGCTACACAGGTGTTCCTCTTAGATGTTCCCCTTAGATGTTCCTCGTGCATGTTGTCTCTCTCCTCCTTTATAGTCCTTTTCCACCAATCCCAACTCTGCTACCCACACGCCGAGTACGCTGCTCTCCTCCAATCAGGAGCAAGATCAGCTCCTGCAGCTCAGTCAATCAAATTGGCTAGAGGCAGCTGCGTAGAAGTTGTTACTCCCTTCTCAGCGCCATATTGTGGGAAAGCAGATGCATAGAATAAGTCTTAATTCCAGTAACTTAGTCTAGTCCGAGTTGCTCCCCACAGTGCCCCATCATGTTGATGTTTGTGTGTATACACGTGCACATGCACGCACACACACACACACACAAGTGAACTGTAATTACTTCCGGAAAATCCTATACTCTGCTCCTGAGATTCTTGCTGTATGGCAGGCATAACCAAGGTCACTGCAGGAAGGGAAAAGATTACTTGTATTTTTTCTTTCAGTTAATGTTCAATACAGCATCATTAACATCACATAAAATAATTTGATTTTTCAAATGTTGTGTCTTAACCAAGAGATGTATTCCACTTCTGGTCATCACACAGTGCTTGCCCTAAAAGGTAGAAACTGAACCTTGACCTCTAACTGCTAAGTGTGTCAGCATTCAGTGCCAGCTGTCTCCAGCTAGAGAATGTTACCTTCTCCTAGTCTGTGGTTTCATTAGCGCTACACACAGATCTAGGAAGGACTATTAAAGCCAATTAGCAGACATGCAATACCTTAGGTACTCAACTGACTAATCTGAGCCAGAGGAAAAAGAAAAATTACAAAAACATTCACAGTGGCAAGTTAAAGATGCTTGAGAACAAAGACAGATGCAATGGTTTTAATAAAGATGCAATCACAATCTAATAGGAAACTTCCACAATCGTTTTGGCTGCAAAATTGCCATGCCTTACTTTTATCTTTTCTCCCGTTAACAACTATTGATTACATGTATTCAGAAGGAGAATGGTAATTATTTTTAATAATTCGCTTTTACAAGGTCCCTTTCAATCCTGTAAGGTATGATCTTACAACTACAGGCAGCATTCTACTGAAAGAAATAGCTGCTTATTTACCCACGGAATGCTAAAAATGGCTCCATTTTTCCAAATTTGCAACTTCTCATGTACTAGCAAACTGAGTGGAGAGACAGAAACATAAACAGGCAGATTCAAAAGTTCTCTACATACAGAGCATTTTTGGTAACAGTGTGCCACTTGGACTGATTCCCTGTCATTGTAGATATAGACTCACGACAGACATGGCCATATGTCACAGAGCTTAGGTTTATAAAGCTTACCCAGCAGAAACTGTCATACACAGCAGAGTAACCAGCTGTAAACAGGAGAGGCCTAGGGTTTCTACACGTAAAACAATGCTGCCCCTTCCTTAATAGAATTCTGCTGACAAATTCTGAAGAGTCCAAATTAGGTTATCCCAGAAGGCAGGCTTGGGGAGTTGCTTTACCACATAACTCGTTTTAAGCTTTATTACTACTATTATTTTAATCTTTCAGTCCTCGAGCAAGACAATAAGAAAGACTAAAATATGAAACTTCTTCTCAAATTTAATAAAGTCAAACACCCTGCCAAGGAGATGCAGATTGAGGAGTAACACAACTCACTCTGATCCTATCTGTCAGGAATGATGCTGGAATGCAGACTGTGGGACTTTATCGTGAAAGAAGCCAGCAAGCATGACCTGCGTGTGAAGGCGCTAACTTCCCTGGCATCTCCACCTTTCAGATTGTGGTTATCATGTGGGTACTCAGCTGCTCTTTGGATTAAAACAGCAGGATAATGTCAGGTTCTTTGAAGAGTAGTCTGCTACTAGTTTTTAAAGGCATGTGTTTTGACCAAAAATCGAGCATTTTTCAGAATGAACCATGATGCAAATATGGGAAAGTTTTAAAAAAATTTCTATTGATTTCTTGGGTTGCAGAAAGAGAGGCAGAGAGAGATGAAGAAAGAGAGATTTCATCCCCAAATACCAGAGCACCGGGAACTGAGCTGGGCTAACGCTACAAGCTGCTAACTCAAGCCAATTCTCATATAGGGGCAGGAACCTAACTACTTGAGCCATCACTTCTTCCTCCCAGGGTCTGCATTATCAGGAAGGTGGAGTCAGTGGCCAGAGACCTATCAGAATCAGGTACTCTGATATGGGAGAAAGACATATTTACTAGCATCTTACCCACCGGGTTAAATGCTTGCTCTATTATAGGAAATACTTTTTTCAGCACTGGATTGCTTCAGTTAACGTGCAGCATCTTTGCTCCACCCACCTTTCCATATCCACCACCCCCACTTCCATCCACTTCTGCAAACAGCTATATCCACTGCCCTCTGATGCCTGCTTACTATTCACGTTAATAGGAAATTTGCAATTTCCACAAAAAGGGGAGAGGAGGCCAAAGGCTATGTCACGGAAGTGGAAAGATAGACTATAAGGTTGTAGAAATCCCCTTCTCTTCTAAAAACTAACTTTCTCCATTGTCCTGGGAAGAACTTCGGTTATTTGTTAGATAACTCTAGCCCTAAGGAACAGAGTCATGCATATGCATGGTATTCAGTTCCAGATGACACTCTAAGTGACTATATATAATGATTGCATAGAAGTGACTCAACTACAATTATTTTTTAAATGACTTGTGTCTAGATTTAGTTAATAGATGTGATAAGATAAATGGTTCATTTCCTACATGAGAGAGAAAAAAAAAGAAATTTGTCTAAAACTATAAATGGTTGCTAAATATTATCAACTGGAATGACATCCTCAACTTGAATTAGTTTGCAACACAATGTGTACAGTAGAAATAGGCAAAAACATTAAAGGAAAGAACTTAAAATAAGCTAGAAAGAAACTAGTAAGAAGAAAAGTATGAAATAACATGAAACAGGAATGAGAAAAGCCAAATTGCAAGGAATTACATTTAATGCCATTTGAGAAATATCTGAGTGAAAATTTTATATAAAACTACTATTAAGATCTGTGAGGATACCGAAGTGTATAAAACATTGTTTCTTCTAGGAGTTCAAAATGTAGTCACAGAGTTGGATATGATGTTTAGAGCTGCCCATGGGTCAGAAGAATAAAACATCCCTGGGAATGCATGTCAAAAAACACACATTCTGTTCATCAGCAAGAAAACGTCAAAACCCTCTTCCATTTGGAGAAAGTCAGAACATTTTGTGGCTGCTGTGCAAATGATCCAGATCCTGACATTCTCTACGGACTTTTCTTGGCAAAGAATCACTGCATCAAATCACTGTCTTATCACAATTATCATGAGGATCCTAAAAAATATTCCACTTTGACTACGACCTTGTCTAATAAGATTGGAGTCCGCGAACTCAGAAGGCTTCCATAGCCTTGGCAACTCATGACAAGAGCCTAGGGTGATTACTGATGCCATAAACAAGAGTGTCAAATTGTTAAGTCAACAACAGGAGTCACTGTGCACTTACTCCTCATGTAGGATCTGTCCTTAATGTGCTGTACACTGTGATTTAATGCTATAACTAGTACTCAAATAGTATTTTTCACTTTGTATTTCTGTGTGGGTGCAAACTGTTGAAATCTTTACTTAATATACACTAAATTGATCTTCTGTATATAAAGAGAATTGAAAAAGAATCTTGATGTGAATGGAATGGGAGAGGGAGCAGGAGATGGGAGGGTTGCGGGTGGGAGGGAAGTTATGGGTGGGGAGCCATTGTAATCCATAAGCTATACTTTGGAAACTTATATTCATTAAATAAAAGTTAAAAAATAATTTTCCCTTCTTAGTTTCCTTGCATGATAAAAAAACAAAAACTCATGCATATTGTTTTTGACCCTAACTATTCGTCACCAAATTTTAGATTCTAACAAGAGTTGTTTAACATTTTTTACTTTATAAACCGATTTAAAATGTAAACATGCAAAGGCTTTTTCTTTATTTCTCTTGGTGATTAGCTTAATCTTGGTAAAAGCCAAAAGAATGGTAAGTTTTATAAATGTTATTACATTTAGGATAAAAAAAAAGTCAGCCAGAGAGAAGGGGACAGGGAGAGACAGAAATGAGGCAGCCCTAGCAGTAATTAAATCAAAAGATGTAGCCTCCATTTATGCCATAGGAAGTTTGGAGAAGATGTATCAGAGAAAAATAAGCTCATGGATCTGAACCAAAAATAGAAAAACAATGCTATAATGGAAGTAAATTACACAGCATGCTCACATATTGCAGCATAACTTCAGAAATAAAATCTCGCAAATGTAGGAAAAAATAGAATAAAAAAAGAAAATGAATGTAGTAAGAAGGAAAATAAAAAGAACACAGAAAACACAGGCATGACAGACCATGTTGTGATTCACTTTGCTTGACTGCCAAGACCCGATTTGATTTCTCAACTTCATGTAACTACAAGACTGAAATTGACATGCAGTGCCACATTTTTTTCTCTAGGATCACTGATCACTGCACAATTGGGATCTATGTTAATGTCTGGAGAGCTAATGAATCCTAATCTCCTGTGTTGGACCCAAGAAGCTTCATTAGTGACATTCACCATAAACTCTGAGTATCTTGTTCCTAATATATTTTCATATTAAAAGTACTGTAACAGATCTTCATTTAGCATGTGATGGGGATATGAAGGATGGAGAGAAGACAACTGAGGTCGAAGACAGAATCTTAAGATTGCCTCTGAGAAATGACCTGAGCTGAGATTTGCAAGATGACTACTACTTCACTGGGCACACAGGGATGAGGAAGACACGTGATAGGCACAGGGGAAAACTGCAGCAAAGCTCAGAGGTGAGATGTGGGATCAATCAAAACTGTCTGAAGACCATTTAGATAGCTGACAATGGAGTAGAGTGAGGAAGTAATAGGCGAACTGCACTAGTATGAGCTTTGGGTTCCAGATTAAAGCAATGAATGCTGGTGATAACAGAATAGCAGAGGGTTTTTTAAAATGCATAAGACTAAATCAGACAAGATTACAGAAAGGCAACATTTGACAGGATCAATCGAAAGACTCACTAGCCACTAAGGAGGCCTCTAATGGGGTAAAAGAATTGACTTCAAACAGGATTATCACCTTGAATGCAACTGACATGCTAGCCAAAGGAACTGGGGTTTTACTTAGCCATATTTTGAACACAATCATGACAACATCAGACATTAAGAGGACAGCAACATAAATTTGAAAAAAAAACAATTTATGTGGGAGAAAAACTTAAAGATCTGAACTTCCTACTAAGTTATCTGCTTCAGTGTTTGCCACCAAAATCACACACTCCACCAAAACGTCATTTGCAAGTCATGGCAGGTGTGTAAGTTCTCTGTACCCATAAGCGTCTCCAGCCGTCAGTCAAGCACTGCCTACCAACAAGCATACGCTCTGAGAAATGTGTCATGAGGGGATTTCCTCACTGCAAACACCACAGAGGGGATTCACACACACTGAGAGGGCTGTAGTCTCACCGGGTGTCTAATCGTGGGGGCCCCTGCTGAATATGCAGACTGTCATCATGTGGTGTATGACTCGATACTATTAATAACACTTTAAATGCGGGTTATACTGTGTTGGCCATGTGTCAGGCGCACTTCACACATACCAATTTAATCCACAAAGCAAGTAAAAAGCTGAGCATTTCTAACCACTGTGCTGTGAGGCTCTTTAAGTAGCTCATTCCTCCCCAGCACACCTGTCCTCTCACTGATGTAGTTCAAGTTACTTCCACCTCTCACCTAACCCACACAACAGTTTCCAAATGAATGCTTGCACATTCAGATTTTTTTCTTTCTCAATCTACACTTGTTACGGCCATATATGTCATCCATTTTGTTTTAAAGATTTATTTATTTGAAATGCATAGTTACAGAAAAAAGTGGGAGAGAATGATAGCACACTAACTTCCATCCACTGGTTCAATTTCCAAATAGCCACAACCATAGGGCCTAGGTCTCCCACATGAATGGCAGGGACCCAAATACTTGGGCCACCTTCCATGGCTTCGGCAGGCATGCTAGCAGGGAGCTGGATCGAAGTGGAGCAGCAGGGACTTGAACCAGCAACCATACGAGATTCTGGAATTGCAGGCAGGGACTTAACCTCCTGAGCCACAACACAGGCCCTAGCCCACTGTCATTCTTAAATGCAACCCACGACATCACTGCCTGTAAGAGACGGTATGCAGGCACAAACAGTTGTTCATCATTTGTGTAAACTGTTAATCAGAAAGAGTGAGCAAGGGTGAGAGGAGTGGAGGACAGAGATTCAGGCAAATCAGTTACAACTGTCTGGGCTTCAGAAATAGAGACATTAAGTACTATTGATCACTGGAGTTGAATAATCCATTATCCCTTCCTCCCTCCAGAGAAATCATTAATTTCGTTCCATCGAAGACATTTTTATCAGTCCAAGTCCTGTCAGGAATCAGATGGAGCAATCAAAAGGCCTGATGGAAGAGATGGTTGTGAAGAGAACATTTCCTGAGCAGAGGGCGGAGCTAAGGAAAACATCGAGGACAGCCGAAGACTCAGGCGACACTGAGGGCTGGAAGCCATGCCCCCCGCTGGGCCAGAACACACTGGAAGGCTGGATCTGGTCAGATCTCTAGCTGAACAGGACCACCAGACAGGAGCCCTCACAGGTGCGGAGGAACACAGGCACTGACCAAGTGTGGTCTCCTAAGAGAGGAATCCAGGGCAAGAAACTGCCCAAGCTCTTCTCCCACAAACCTCTCCCTTCCCTCTTTGTCCCACTGAGCCAACAGAACCAATGCCCAATGGAACCAGTACACACAGGCCAGATCACCAGAGAACAAACCAGGCAGACAGGGTAGAGAGCCAATAGAGAAGCATAAAAGGAGAGTATCCAGCATATTCATCTGCCTTTATGTATTATTAGCCTTGACATTAAACTATATAAACTGTATATATTAAATTATATAAAGCAAAGTCTGTCTAAAAGTAAGATAAAAGCATATTGCTGGGGGTGGTATTGTGATATAGCAAGTTAAACTACACCTATGCCTCTGACATTCCGCATCAGAGAGTCAGTTCAGTTCCTGGCTGTTCTACTGCAGCTCCAGCCCGCTGCTAATACACCTGGGAAAGCAGTGGATGATGGACCAAGTACCTGGGCCCTTACACCCACATGGGAGATTTGGATAACTCAGGGATCCTCCTTTCATCCTGGCCCAGACCTGGCTGTTGTGGCCATTTGGCCAGCAGATGGATAATTTCCAATCTCTCTCTACCTGATCTCTATCTCTCCTTATCCCTCTGTAGCACCGTCTAGCACATAAGTAAACAATTAAAAAATATCTTCTGACATTCAGCAATGGGAAGGCTTCTTGGGCTTCCATTTCCCACTGCCTTACAGTTGGAATAGTCTTGCCTCTCTTCTATCACAAAAGTAAGGATTTTGGCAGGTGGAGACCTGTGTATACATTTACTACCAACAAATAATTGCTTACAGCCCTTGGATGTTCAACAATTTTCCCTTAGTTTATAATAAACACATCAATTTCAAATATGATTGACTTATCACTCTCCCGAATATGGTATTTATTAAGTAAGCAATTAATATCAAAACAGAGAACCAATTAATAACCTTGTAACACCTGCTGTTTGATGGAATCAATGTATCCACACCTACACGTGTATTTCACAAATGGCAATTTTAAATGTGCTCAATTGCTCTCATTTTTATTAGTGAATTACCCATTATCCAACAAAAATTTAATTCATATCAGTTGTCACACATGTCCATTTATTTTTATATAACTAGATATAAAACTGATATATACCTTAAGAATTATTACTATTCCTCTGTATGTTTCTGATACCTTAGTCTATAATACAACTTCTGCTTGATACTTCAAATGCCACGGTTAGGAATATATGTCTGTGCTTTGAATTACTGAGAAATCCAAAGAAAGGCAGAGAAAGGAGGACACATTTCAGGCAGTATTTATATGACAAGTCTCATAATTTAGTACAACATCACAAGGAGTCATCTACAGACGTTTGGTGAATTTTAAGTTGGAAAAGCAGCTATGAAGTTACCTCCTTGAAAAGAGAGGCTTAAGTGCACAGGGCACAAATATAATCAGTATAATGTGCATTGTCAACTCAGTTCCAATCATAATATTAAGTAGTAAACCACAATGAAAACTAAGCTAACACATAATAATTAATATCTTTCCCCTATAGCCAGCAGCAAAGAAAACCAAAGATATTAGATACTTGAAACTCAAAAACATATGCAAGTTTTCCCAAGGAACCTCATAAAGGTCATTTGTCTTTTGATATTTAAAGTATGTATAGGGGAGATGAAGAAGCTATGGAAACAGTTCTAATGGACAACAATTCTCAGAATCCTATCTAGCTTATACATCTTCCAAAAATACAATTAAGATGCAGTATCAAAGAAAATCACATAATGCTCTGTTTTTGTAATGACTGCAGCTATTCAGATTGAGCTTTTATCAATTTTGATAAACATCTTTATCAATTTTAAATTGATAAACGTCTTTATCAATTTTAGAGACCCAATTCTTAGCTTCAGGTAGATGTGCTATCTAGAAAGCTCTCTATGACACACGTTTTATGAACTGCAGTCCCCATTAATGAACAATTTCACTAAACATCAATGAAAAACATTAAGGATGAAACCACCCAGTTGCATAAAAATATAAATTTTTACAAAACAAAACATATCACTGTTTTCAACACTAGGGAAATTTTTTTAATGAAAAATAGTCTCTTTAAAAGATAGAGGCTGACACATTCCTTTAATCAAATACTGTCTTTGGGAAGAAAAATGTAATTTTCTGTATTTAACTCTGAGCATTTTGGTATAAAGCATGAAAGAAAAATCAACAGAAAAATTACTATATGTGTCACTATGACAAGTAACAGAAAGGTTCTAAAGTAGAATTTATATTGTAGAAACTAGTATTTTAATCTATATACACTCAGCTTACAAACATAAATATCTGACAAAGGGTTTTTTTTTCAGAATACTTTTTTTTTTTAAACACAAATATCTTATAAACTCTTCTACCCCCTCATAGGACACTTCAAATTTCCCATCATTTTGTTAAATCACTTGATATTTTTCTGGGTTATTTTAACAGTTGTTTGGAAAGTTACTTGACAGGTTTTTTTTTTTTTGTTTTTTTTTTTTTTTTTTTTTTTTTTTTGCTAACAAATAAGGACATAAGGAAAGAAGTTTATTAGATTACCTGATAATAGAATTAGTATAGATTGTTGCCTTATTTTGTACTCACTTATTAGTCTAACTAGGTCAGTGATAGCTTTGCCATTAGTGATTAAATTTGTATATTAGTGAGTTTTCAGTTTTAACTCAAATATTTCAAAAGCAGTCTAACAGTCTTTATAATAGTTGATCACAGAGATGTTTCTAAAGGAAATGAAATAAACTAGCTCTCAATACACACAGATATATTGGCATAAAGAAGTCAATCAATTTAACCAAGGAGACAGGATTCATGGAAGTAGAAGAAATAAGATCTTTACTTAGATGTCTCATTATTATAAAAACTTTTACAATGATTTGGAACATATCTAACACATAAAATCGCAATATTAAGTTTGACTACATGAATCATCTTATTCACACCGTAAATCATCGAGTCAACTCTAAAAATCTCCGTCATCTGTGTGAGCCTGGACAGAGCGATTGTATTCAGTAAAGCTCCATTTTCACAGCTGGAAAATAAGGACAGTCATTTGTGAAGTCGGCCTTCAGCTCTCCAATTCTGTTTATCAGCATCTGGTCTACATTCAGACAGCAGCCCAGTGACCGCTGGCCTTACTCCAGTCACTTTTGGCAACACCATGTCAACACATTAGCAAAATGCAGGCACGCTGGTGAATCACAACAATGATAAAATAGTGGCAACAAATTTCAACAGCCAATTTGAGTGAATATCTAAAACTATAAACCTATTAAGAAAAAGAATAGCTGGTGCTGGCATTGAGCCATGCTGGCATTCCGTATGGGCACTTGTTCAATTCCTGGCTGCTCCACTTCCAAACTAGCTCCCTGCTAATGGGCTGTATCTGCCACTTTTCCAGGCCAAGTGATAAGATCCCTACTACCTACGTACAAGTCCCAGGTGAAGCTCCTGGCTCTTGGCTGCAGTCTGGCTCAGCCTTTGCGGGACTGTACCAGCAGATGGAAGATGGATCTCTCTCTGTCTATCTCTCCCTCTCTCTGTAACTCTGCATTTCAAATAAATAAATCTTTTCATTTTTTAAGAAAAAGAATAGCATGTGTCTGCAGCAGAAAGTACAGATTTGTCCTCAGTCAGTCCTATTCAAAGCAAAGGTTTATCAGGCTGGCAATGTGGCATAGTAGGCTAAGCCTGTGCCTGTTGCACCAGAATCCCTTATGGGTGTCAGTTCCAATCCAGCTCTCTGCTTCTGCCTGTGAAAGAAGTAGATGATGACTCAAGTGCTTGGACCCTGGCACCCACATGGGAGACCCTGAAGAAGCTCCTGGATCCTGGCTTGGGATCGGCCCAGATTCAGCCGTTGAGGCCACTTGTGTAGTAAACCAGCAGTTGTAAGACCTCTCTCTCTCTCTCTCTCTCCCCCTCTGTCTGTAACTCTACCTCTCAAAGAAATAAATAAAAATCTTTAAAAAAAAAAAAAAGGCAAAGTTAAATAGAACTCAAGACTGGGCACTAAGTTGATTCCATGTTAATATAAACTGCCTTTCAAAACATATTTCTATCTTCATATTTAAAAATCAAAATTAGATGACTTACTACTTTAACTTACAAGAGCTCACAAACTGTCACACTAGCACAGAATATATTTCTTTATTTTCCAAATACTTTTAATTCAGTTACATTGCAATACGTTGTTACCATAGAAAGTATGAATAGTGTTAAGATTATCATCACATATACTGAAAATTAAATTTTGTTCATAAAGCTTGATCACTCTAATCCATATGCCCTAACAATTTTTATTTGCTTTAAAGATATCGGTTTTTATTTCAGTAACCCAATACTATGCAAATAATACTTTAAAGTTACAAATTTAATTGTAGTTTTACCATCAATTGTAGCCTGGTTTCTACCCTCAACCTTTACAGTCACAAATGTACAAATTTAAAAGCCATTATTTAACAAGATAAGAAAATGATTTTATAGATAAAATTATAAATCTATTTTCATGAATAATATGTGTTAATATTAAATTCTAAGTTGACTTGACAAATTAATGAGAACCAAAAATATCAAGAGCCTGTATTTTAAACAAACATAGATTATAACAGTAGTATTACTAGTGGTAGTTTTATTTGAAATGAGTTTGCAGTTCCCAGTGACAAACAATAATATCTCTGGATTCTCATGTACTTTAAGTTATGGTTACGAAGTTCTCTCCAGTAAAATTAGGTGCAAACCAAAGCTTTCAACTGAGCTGATAATGACACAGTACGCCTGTAATGGCATTGTGACTCAAAATGTGATTTCCAGCATTATCTGAAATCTTCAAATGACATGAAAACAAAGCAAAAAGCTCTCTGGCTTTGGAGAGCTCTTGAGCACAGATTCACTGAAGAAAAGGCCAATGTTTAAAAACATGTTTATATTGCAGTTATATCAGACCTTTGTTTCAATATTAGGCCATGTGATTCTGACTCGCTTTCATCATGAAATATAGATCACACTTACACGCATTAAAAAATATTTTAACAAAAAAAAAAAAAAAAAAAAAAAAAAATATTTTAACAGGCTATCTGCACCTTCATGGCTTAACTAATTTATTGTGCCATCTTTAAAACACAAGGTTCTAGAGAATGCCACTGTGAGTTTAAAATTTTTTGGCTGCTTATAAAATCACAGGAAAGCATCCAGCTTCCTGAAGCTTCAGTTTCTCTGAGCAGGGGGATAACGACACCTCATAGTGCTGTTGAGAGGATTAGCGAGACAATTCCTTTCAAACACATCCAGCAAATACACAGGGGTTAAATTTAAACTTTTATTGAACTATCCAAGGGCTTCAAAAAAGTTTGTGGCAAATTTATATGACCTTTTAGTTCCATTTTTCCATGCGTTTCATGAAGCCCCCTTGTATACTGCTCTTAATAGCTTTCATTATTTCAAGGTTTATGACAAATTAAAATTAAATTATGTAAGTAGCTAGTATTTTCTTGGTAATTCTGTAAGGAGAGTGAACCTCTTACAGGTATCTGTCTGGCTACATTCAGAGTATCAGAATGTAAATGGCTATAGCGTGACTTGTAATTCACAAAGAACAAACCAGAAGGACCTATGGCTGCTCTGAAATAATCTTTTGTGATGGAAGAATTCCAGATCTGTCTTTATGTTGGCTGAGCACTACTGTTCACAGAACAGAATAGTTGAGCCTTGGTTTCCCCATCTAAATCATTAGGTAGTAGAACTGCATAACTGGAAATGCAGATCTGGTCAAGCTTTAAAATTTGGTGGTTTTTAAACAGTAAGAAAAGCATTATTATTTATTGCAGATTTATTGGCCCAAAAAGCATGTAGTTTACATTTATTTCCTCATTTAATTTCATTCATTTAAATATATTCCTGAATACCCACTATAAATGCCAGCTCATTACTCTTTACAATGGTCAGTTTAGCAGTGAAAAGGCAAAATTCTTGCCTTCACTCCTATAATGTGAAAGCAGAGACAAAGGCAATTTAGATAAAATACATGCCAGATTATTAAGAAGTACTAAGGAAAAAAAGGAAAAGTCTAATGTATGTAAGGCTTGCAGGGGGATGAAGGGTTACAACTTGAAGTAGATTGGTCAAGGTAAACCCCTGAAATAAAAATAACTGAACCAAGCCTTGACATCAGTAACGTAGAGAGCTATAAGGATATGCACGACAGAGTCTTCTGGGTGGTTAAATAATACGGCACAGACCCTGAGGTGGTCAGGGTCACAGAATGAAAACTGAGGGGGCAGTCATAGCAAATAAGGTCACCTGTCATAGCAGGAAGGGCTAAGAGAGGTTTTCGGATATTTGTGTTTAATCTGAAAGAGGTAGGAAATCATCAGGGTGATCAGATGATTTTTAACAGTGGGACAGTGTAATGTAAAACACACACATGTAAGTATGTACATGTAAATAAGTGTGTGTACCCGCATCAGAATGCATATACGTGTCTATATTATAGAGAAACATACATTTCCACACACATACACATATAAACAGGATCATTCTATTACATTGATAATGGACTGAAGGAGGACAAAACTTAGAACAGGAAGACCAGCTGGGAGGCTGGCACTGTGAAGCAGCAGGTTGAGCAGCTGCCTAAGATACAGGCACCCCAAGTGAGCACCGACTGAGTCGTGGCTGCTCCACTTCTGATGCAGTGTCCTGCTGCCCCTGCCATCCAGGGCCATCTGGCTGGAGTTCCAAGCACCCGTCTTCTGTTGATCCGGCCCTGGCTGTGCCATCCATTTGGGGAGTGACCCACTAGATCAAAGATCTCTCTCCCTTTATTTCTAACTCTGCCTTTCAAATAAATAAATAAATCATAAAAAAGAAAGACCAATTAAAATGCTATAAGAAATTAGGGTGGATGTGTGGACTCAAATGTATAGTTTGGCATTCATATGCTATGGAGTAGTACTCAGCCATAAAAAGAATGCAATCCTTTCTTTTGCAACAAAATGGAGAGAACTGGAGTCCATTATACTTAGTGAAATAAGCCAGACCCAAAAAGACAAACACATGCTTCCCCCGATATGTGGTAACAGAGTACAAAAAATGTAATGTAGATGAGCAAAGTTGACATTTAGAGATTTGATTATTGTCTACACCCCTTGTCTCTTATATTGTTGAGGAACAGTTTTTTTCTTTCCTTTTTATGATTTGTTGAATTCTTTATATAGTGGAGGATTAAGCTTGTGATTATATAAAAAAAACTGAAACAGGTCACTGTAAAAATTAAAGAAAGAATAAGAAAGGAAGGAGAAGGGAAGGTGGGATCACAGGCAGGTGGGACATATAACTATGCTCCTAAGCATATATGAAATGTATAAATAAAAATTATAAAAAAGAAAGAGAAAGCATGACTTCTAATTATTTGTGGAGCTAATGAAAAATCAAGATCACTTGGAGTCCCCTGTTCAAATTTCAATATAAAATTAAGAATGTTCACACAGTGATAGCAAAGCACTAATACAAGAACCAGAACTGCTCTGAGTGTGTAGAACTCCAAGGTTTCAATTGAACCATGGAGTGATGGAACTGCTATTAGCTTAATGAAGAAAAAGGTACAGAGGAGGAAGGAATGATATTGAGGAAAAGATCAAGACTTGCACGTATCACCATCCAAGGCATGCCTTTTAGATTTCATGCAGAGATGTAAAGCAAACATCAAGATTTACTGTAGGAATTTAGCTTTCTCTTTAACAACACGGGAATCATCACTGACCCCAACAGGCCAGTTCTCATGGACAAAGTGTCGGAGAAAGCAGTTGGCAAGGACTAAAGCAGTTCTGAGCAAAGAAAGAATTAGAGCAACCAACCTCAGGAAGCACCCAGGCTCCTCAAGGCAAACAGAAAACAGAGTGACAAGAGAGCATGAAGTAAAAACAAGTATCTTTGAGAAGAAGAAATAATTGAAACCTCACAATAATTCTCTGAGGTTGGCATTAATTTTGTTGTTTAAAAAGTGTAAAATAAAATAGTAAGTGACCATGTATTGTTTTGTTGAAATTGGAGAGTCATTGTGAATCAATGACTTACTTAAATCAATTAATTAGGGTCTTAGTGCCTTAGGATTAAGTAGAGAGCTTTCATACCTATGCATTGCCTTAAAACAGCGAATGTTTAAGATCTCAGCCTAAATGTCATCTCTCCAGTGAAGAGCCAACTGCCCCACAATCTCCATAACATCAAACCGCATGTTCTTTAATAGCATTCAGTAATCTACAGCTATCCCATTTAGTTATTCCATTTATTTACTTACGTATCTTCTGTTTCTCAAGTGTGAAGGAGTTTACTCTACTTTTCTGATTTGATGGCTATGTTCACTGGACACAGCCCAGTGCTTGTATTAGTGTATGCTCAGTGCATGTCTAATAATCTTCAATAAATGACTATCTTTCTGTCCTTTCTCCCTTTCATATCCATGCCAATAGAGGGGGGAAATGTCTGTAGCTATTTCTTGGATATTCTTCCATTTTATCAGTTGCTAAACTACAAAAATTCATTAAAAAGATCTCTCTATGGGTAGGTGTTTGCCCTGCAATTAAGACACTGGATAAGATGACTGTTGCCCCTATCATAGCAGCTGGGTTCAAGTCTCAGTTCCACTCCTATCACAGGCTTCCTGCTAATGTGTAACACAGGTAGCAGGAGGTGATGGCTGACATAGTTGCATCCCTGCCATCCACGTTAAGACCTGGTTTATTTTCCGCAATCCTGGCTTCAGCCTAGCTCACCTTTGGCCACTGTTGGTATGTGATTTTCTTCATATATATATATATATATATTTACATAAATTATATATTTTATATATATGTCTCCATGTCTCAAATAAAAATATCACTGTAATTACAATTAGACAATAAACTAGCTAAGAATATATTAAATTTTAATGATACTGTTTGTATCAGTTATTTTTCCCTATAACAAAACACCTGAATTAAGTAACTTACAAAGGAAAGAAGTTTACTTTGGCTCACAGTGTTAGGGGTTCTTGGTCCAAGAGTGGGTGGGCCCCATTTGTTCAGCCATCTCATGAGGCCAGAGAGGATGACCATGGCATACTGTGTTTGGAGGAACGATCACATGAAAATCCAGGAAGGAGAGGAAGAACGAGGCCCAGTTCAGGCTTTTATAACCAACTCTCTCACAAGAACTACTGCCCGTGGGCATAGCCCCAATGATTTCTACCAGGCCCACCTCCTAAAGACCACAATGGGAGTAAAGACCCACCCTCCTAGCACCGTCATCACAAATTTCTGCAGTTGAAACTTTCAACATGTCATGAGTTTGGGAACCTTAACTTAAATAATGACACAGATTTTAAATAAATTATATCCTTCACTTAGTTTCTCATACAAACCAAGGAAGTAAACAGTGAATTCAAGCAAGGCAAAATGCATGAAAAGTCAGTAGAGAACATGTTATGAAATCTAGATATTCAAATTAGTTTGTTTTTCTAGAACTTTAATGATGATGACATCTGTGTGTCACAGATACAGCCCCCAAAAGTATTGAACACAGATGTTTCTGTTAAAATAAATTTAAAATAAATACTTGAAGAATGAGATTAGTTTCAAATGACTCATTTGCTTTTCAGCATTCTCCTGTTTACAGTCTCGCCCTATAGCACTTATCTAGAAAGATCTTTTCATTTAGCAGATACAAAGTGGTTCAGGTGCTACTGACAGATCAATGGCCTAAACCTCAAATCAAAAGAAAAGTGACCACCACCTTGCCTTATTGGTTATTTTCTTGTGAGAAAATTGACAAAAATTTGTTAATAAATGAGAGTTTTTGTCTATTGGACTAATTTGGCAAGAATAATAAGGGTCTTATACCATATAAAATCAGATATTGGCGTAACACATACAAGAATAAGAAGAGAGGCACTTTCTATTTTCCTGATACCCGAACTCCAGTAACTGACCCCACAACTCTGTTTATTGGGAGTACAGGTACAAAAACAAAACTAAAATAAATCAGAAAAAGATTTAATGAAGCAGGAGAAACACAATAAAAATAAAGGTAGTGAATATGTGGTTACTGTCTAGATGGTATTACTTTTTGCCCTTATTTTCATCATCTATGATATTAAACATTCTAGATTTAGAATTAGAAGGTATTTAATAACACATGATCCATTTTCATACATTATTATGATTACAGGAGAAATCAAGAAAAAAAGACACATTCCTTCATTCCGTACTTTGTTTAAAGTAAACTTTCTCTAAACACCATTATTTTTTAAATGTCTCATGCCCCATTTTTTTAATGATATAGACACTGAAACACAAGAGTGTAGTTTGTGTTGCATAGCCCATTTTTCTTTTGAGAATCAGTTAAATAATTACGTGCTGCAAAACAGCAATTCTGTTCTGAAAGCATCTCAAAATAATCTGTGTGTTTACTCTTTTAAATAATCTAGGTAAGATGAGCCTGCTTTTCAATAACTGTTATATCCTAATTGTGTATTTGTTCTTTTTAATTAGCATGCCATCAAACCAGATCATGAGGATTAGAGTGAATGAGATTCCATTGTGCTTTAGATGGTCTGCTTTAAACAGTTTGTGCAAATTTATGGAAATCACTTTACTGTCTAGATAGCACATATTAAATATGTAGTTTCTGAAGAACTCTACTATGGTATCACAGGGAAGAAACATGAGGCTAAAAAGACAAAAGTTATAGCTGAACAGACTATATATCTTTTTTTTTTCTTTTTTGACAGGCAGAGTAGACAGTGAGAGAGAGAGAGACAGAAAGATCTTCCTTTTTTTCCATTGGTTCACCCCGCAAAGGCCACTGCGCTGCCACCGGTGCACTGCGCTGATCCGAAGCCAGGAGGCAGGTGCCTCTCCTGGTCTCCCATACCTTAACAGCAACATGGGTTATACTGTGTGTGTGTGTGTGTGTGTGTGTGTGTAGGCATGCTTCCCTGGTATTTAATCCCAAGCATAAAATAATGATCACATCCTCACTGATTTATGCAAATTTACAGTGCAATTACATAAGCATACATTTTCCTAAGTGCCTCATAGCTTATAAAACTTTCAAGCACTGCAAAGGGGGTGAATTTGACATATTTCTTAAATTTGGGTTTTAAAAGACAGTGGTAAAAATCATGACTATCATAAATGGCTTATGCAAATCCATAGGCTCTGATGCTAGTGTTAGCCAGGATTCAGAAGTCCACTGACTTATTGCTCAAAGCAGAGAACTGAAATGTGCCTGCTTTGACGTATCAGAATGGCTTTGCCCTACAGCCGTGTGGTACCTAAGCTCACTCCGTGCTTCTCAAACAGCCATGAATATTAGACTCTGTCTTTACACGGGCACATTACCGACCAGGTTGCAGTTTTGCATTTTAATTAAAAGCAGTGATTACAGTATGCTTAAACAATCACTCTTAGGAAAAGAGTAGCTTATGCTTGTTGGAAAATGGAGACCCATTCTAGACTGTCTATCCATTCAAGAGTACTCTGGAGGTAGAGTTGCAGGTTCATGTATGCCTCAGAATTCTACCCACACGGTGACTGTATCTTTGTTTAAACATAAAACATATGTATATCCTGGAATAAGGATTATAATTCAAAAGACCTGTTTTCAAGCTCTTAAAATATCATGATTTATTTCCTTAACTCTGAAATATTGACAAATAAGGAAACCTCAATAGTGAGAATTTTATTCCTGAATCTTGGTGTTCAGGAAGATGAAGAACATGTATTTTTGTTCATAAGATGCACACTTCTTTCTAACTGGCTCACAAAATCCTAATTTAATTAACAGAGTGCAACTAGCCATTATCTTCATTAGGAGATGCTCATTTTGAGAATTTCGACATGCCTTCTAAGAATTTAGGGAGGAAAAAAACTGTGTCTACTTCATTCTGACTGAAATTAATCACTAGTACTAAACTTTTGTGTTTTGCAGGGGAAGTCTATTTAAAACAGACCAGAATGTCTACATTTATAATCATGGAGCATCCAAAATACAAGGGTGTGTTTATCACATTTAGAGACACAAAAGAACCAGGAAATTGTCGTGTATAGTTAGAAAAGGAAACACTATTTTTTGGATAGCTTTAATTCTTGTAATTTTTAATTTTTTGATAATGTAAAAAGAGATTTTTTTGTTTCTCAGAGAAACAGAATATAAGTAATAAAATTTAGATACTAAAAACAGATACTGTAAACCTGAAAACTTTATAACTGAGAAAGCATTTCTGAGGCTAAATGACCTCTACATATGTACATGTACCCATGCATATATATTATGTATGTATGCACAAATGCGTTTTCACCACTAATGCCAGTATTCTAAATTTTCAACATGAGTCATATAGTAAATTTAAAATAAATATTGAAAATAACACAATTCATCAAATAAATGCCCTTTAAAAATGGATGTTCAGGCCAAGAATTGCTTTTGATCTCACAATCAAATTACAGGGGCCGGCGCTGTGGCGTAGCGGGTAAAGCCGCGGCCTACAGCGCCGGCATCAGATATGGGCGCCGGTTCGTGTCAAGGCTGCTCCACTTCCAACCCGGCTCTCTGTTATGGCCTGGGAAAGCAGTAGAAGATGGCCCAAGTTGTTCTTGGGCCCCTGTACCCACACGGGAGACCTGGAAGAAACTCCTGGCTCCTGGCCTTGGATCGGCGCAGCTCTAGCCATTGCGGCCATCTGGGGAGTGAACCATCGGATGAAAGACCTCTCTCTCTCTCTCTCTCTCTCTCTTCCTCCCCTTCTCTCTGTAACTCTTTTAAGTAAATAAATAAATCTTTTTTTAAAAAAAGAATCAAATTACAAGGAAAAAGGAAAGTGTTGCCATGATGCTGGTTGGACACTATGGGAGGGCTTCCAAGGACAACCTTGACATTCACAGTTTCACAGGTAGTCATTTAATTTTGTCAGCATAGCCAGAGACCACAACAAGGCAAACTCAATCAGTTTCATTCTGACTACCCAAATTCTCAAGACACCAATCTGAAAACCAATTTATAAACTCATTTCTTAATTTATTATGAGAAATATGAATGCCAAACAAATAAAATATTTGTACTCATATACTCTTGGTCAATGTGGTCTCAGTGACTAAAATGGAAGATTAATAAAAAAAATTTTGAATATTGATTTGTAATATGATTTTAGGATCTAAGATAATTTTTGAAGATTTATTTACATATTTGAAAGAGTGAGAGAGAGAGAGAGATACAGAGGGAGATAGAGAGAGGGAGAATTTTCTAACCACTTGTTCACTCACCAAACTGCTACCACAGGTAGGTCTGGGCCAGGAAGAAGCCAGAAACCAAGAACTCCATTTAGGTCTCCCACATGGGTGGCAGGGATGCAATTACTCAGGCCATCACTGGCTGCCTTCCCAAGTACATTAGCAGGAAGGAAGATTGGAAGCAGAGCAGCCAGGACTTCAACTGGCGCCCTCCAATGTGAGATTCTGGCATTGCATGCAGTTGCTGAACCCACTGTGCCACAATGTTGGCCTGATCCAGGGAAATCAGCAACATTACTCTGGGCTGTCTCAGTCTCAGTCACAGGCTCTACCTTCCACAGGGGTCTCCTGTGGGAGTGATACTCACTTGTCAGCACTAGAACCAAAGCAAGAATTCATTTCAAAATTATCTAATAACAAAGTCTTTCTTATTGGGAGTAATGTTGCACATCAGAGTGCCTGAGTTCAATTCCTAGTGTTTTTTTTGGTTTTTTTTTTTTTTTTTTTTTTTTTTTTTTTTTTGACAGTCAGAGTGGACAGTGAGAGAGAGAGAGGCAGAGAGACAGGTCTTCCTTTTCCATTGGTTCACCCCCCCAATGGCCACTGCGGCCGGCGCACTGTGCTGATCTGAAGCCAGGAGCCAGGTGCTTCTCCTGGTCTCCCATGCGGGTGCAGGGCCCAAGGACCTGGGCCATCCTCCACTGCCTTCCCAGGTCACAGCAGAGAGCTGGACTGGAAGAGGGGCAACTGGGACAGAATCTGGCACCCCAACCTGGACTAGAACCCGGTGTGCCAGCACCGCAGGTGGAGGATTAGCCTACTGAGCCGTGGCACCAGCCCAATTCCTAGTTCTGGCTCCCAACTAGCTTTTGGCCAACGCAGATTCTGAGAGGCAGCAGTGCTGGCTCAAGTAAACTGAGTTCCTTCTGCCCACATGTAAAGAACTGGACTCCATTTCTGGTTCCTGGCTCTCACAAATGGGGAGTGAACCAGTAGATGGGAGCTCTCTTTCTGTTTCTCTGCCTCTTTGAAAATCAAAATGCCTTAGTCACTTCCTAGGATCTTATAAGACACAGTAACCAGAGGCTCAGTAGATGGTGTGCTGCCTTTTCCTAGGGCCCTCTTTTCTGATAAAGCTGCACAGCCTTTTAGACACTTCCTCTGCCCAGGTAGACACTATCATTTGATTATAACGGGTATATTAAATGAAGTTTATTCAGTATTCCACAGCTAACATTAAATTTCAGACATGTCATATATTCAAACACTCAAGATTCAATATCACAGAATTGTTCCTGCTTCTAATATTTTGTTTCTGTGGTCTCAGATCTGATATTTACACAATACTGATTGATGTGAGCTGCTTCTATTGATTATTGATCTCATCTTCCATATGTAATGTCATGTAACTTCATTCTCAGTGAATGCTTTATATTCAAATACTGGGGGTGTTGCTGTTGCTTTCTATGTACTAACTATATTCAGTTCCATTTGTTCTACCATAAGGCTGATTTCGCCCATGTTGATATTCTTTTAAGATTTATTTATTTGAAAGTCAGAGTTACAGAGGGAAATACACACACACACACACACACGCGCACACACATGTACACACAGAGAGACAGAGAGAGAGAATCTTCCCTCAGCTGGTTACTCCCCAAATGGCCAGGACTGAGCCAGGTCTAAGCCAGAAACTCCATTCCAGTCTCAAACTTGAGTAGCAAGGGCTCAAGTACTTGGGCCATCCTCTGCTGCTTTCCCTGGCCAACAGCAGAGAGCTGGATGAAGCTGCTGAGACTGCTCCAGGCACCTATATTGGATGTTGGAGTTGCAGGTAGCGGGATTGAGTTCCCAGTTCCCATGAGGGGAGTGAACCAGTAAATGGAAGATCTCTCTCTACTTGTCTATCTGCCTAAGAAAATAACAAATGAATTTTAAAAATTATATTAACAATGAAAAGTTATGCCAAGTAGATAAAATATTTTATATATTATCTCACATAAGATATCTTAGATCTATATGAAATTGACAAAATTATTACCATGCTACAGCTGAAGAAGTAGTAGTTCATAACCAGTGAGTGCTAGAGATGAGATTCATACCTTGGCATCTTATTACATAGCCCAAGTTCTTATATTCTCTACTGCCCTCATGCCCCATCAAATAGTCCAGAACAAGACCAAGACATTATCACTTTCAGACTACTACATTCTTATATTTGTAGAAGAGGATGATAATGGGTTTCCTCTGAAAAGTGTTGAGAATGCACTTATACATTTTCCTAGGAGGAACTCTAGGATGGGTTAGAAGAAGTGTCTTGTGGAGACATCAACTTGGGGAAGGCAGTAATGCTTTTCAGGTAGAACTGCAGTTTGGAGAAGGCAATTCTGATTGTGGATATTCTCGGAGGACCTAAACTGTCCAAGACCTGGGCAGAGAGTGGCCCTATCTATAGGGCAGACAGCAGCCTGAAAGAGATGTTCATGTAAAGAGATCTGCATTGGCGGTGCATGAAAGGAGCCACTTCACAATAGCCGTAAGTTCTTCTCCACATTATGCTTCTCTTCTATTAACCACAGAAAGCTTCCTTGAAGATTTAAAGCCCAGTTGCTCTTGTGAATAAAACTGAGGGGCTTATTTCATACTTGGGATAGAGCGGAGAAAATCACGCCCTTTGTTCTGAGGTCAGAATGATGGGAGAAAGGAAAGGCAGCTTTGCTTGGCAAAAAATGCTGCAGGGAGGCAGCCACAGAGCAGGAGAAGCAGGCAGATGACCATGAGCCACAAACAATCTCCAAGGACTCATGCCCAAACCTGGAGGTCATACCTTGGTGAACCAGAAACCTGACACACTTGATAGATGAACGAAATAGGGGGGGGTTACTGCAAGAAGGATTAGTCTCTCCTAATTCACCTGTAAGGCCTCAAGCCATTTAAGGGAAGGAAAGCTGATTTAATTAATTAGGGAGAGACTATTGAATCTCGGGCATTACATTATATCAGGAAGGTAACATGACCTAAGTTACAAGTAGCAATGAGATGTGGTGAATCAGCGAGGAACCAAACACTCCAAGAGGGCATAAAGTAGTGTGAAAATTCCAGTGTGAAGCTAACTTTGCACTTTCTTCTTTCTTACCAACATAACCAAATGGCACGTATCAGTCTCAGATAGTACAATGTTTTTCTTTCCTTCTTTTTGTCATTTTCCACTCAATTGTTTTTATGATGACTCCTTTATAAGCTTTATTTTGAGTTGATAGAGCATAATTAACTGCCATGGGTGAAAATACTTTCTCTAACAAAGAAGGCAGATACCAAGAAATAAAGATAACATTTTCAGCCAACTAAATAGGAGGGAGGGAAGGGTGGAGGGAGGGAGGAAAGGAGGAGAGGGAGGACACTACAATTACATTTTTAGAATTGTTTTTATGAAGTACAAGAAATCTTCTCTTTTTATTAATATCATATTTGCTCTATGAAAACTGGTGAGAATTATGTTGTAGTAATTATCATACATTTGATGTGACTCTGAGAATCTAATGTATTAATAAAGTCTTTAAAACAAATATATATGACATAAAAATATCAACAGGAAAGTCATTTCTCATTAAATATAAATTTTTCACTTTTAGGTTGTTATAATTTCATATAATATAATTTCATATTGTTCTGTAAATTGATTTGCTAAAGCATTGCCTACTGCTTAATGTCTGCCTTTTGCCGCCTGCATATTCAAACACTGCACAATTCTATGGCTTCTATACATTTTTGCTTCTGTTCTCTTATATTAACAAAAATTTTTTAAAAAGCAATGTAGCTGGGGCCGGCGCTATGGCACAGCGTGTTAACACCCTGGCCTGAAGTGCCGGCATCCCATATGGGCACCGGTTCAAGACCTGGCTGCTCCACGTTTTTTTTTTTTTTGACAGGTAGAGCTATAGACAGTGAGAGAGAGAAATAGAGAGAAAGGTCTCCCTTCTGTTGGTTCACTCCCAAAATGGCCGCCACGGCCAGCGCTGCACCGATCCAAAGCCAGGAGCCGGGTACCTTCTCCTGGTCTCCCATGCGGAGCCCAAGCAGGTGGGCCATCATCCACTGCCCTCCCGGGCCACAGTAGAGAGCTGAACTGGAAGAGGAGCAACCGGGACTAGAACCAGCGCCCATATGGGATGCCGGTGTCACAGGCAGAGGATTAATCAAGTGAGCCACACCGGCTAAGACCTAGCTGCTCCACTTTCGATCCAGCTCTCTGCTATGGCCTGGGATAGCAGTAGAAGATGGCTTAAGTCCTTGGGCCCCTGCACCCACGTGGGAGACCCAGAAGAAATTCCTGGCTCCTGGCTTCGGATGGGCGCAGCTCTGGCAGTTAGCCAACTGGGGAGTGAACCAACTGATGGAAGACCTCTCTCTCTCTCTCTCTCTGCCTCTCCTCTCTCTCTGTAACTCTTTCAAATAAATAATTTTTTTTAAAAAAGCAATGTAGCTTACCTAGAATCAGAATGACCAAAAAAAAAAAAAACCAAAACAAAACAAAATTAATGTCTTAAATACAATCAAGGTGAAAATGCAATCACTCTAAATAAAATAGCTACATGTATGTAAGACCTCAACAAAGTTATTCATTATTCAACTCAACAATGGAATTCACAACTCTATGGGTCACTCCTTTATCTGCTCAGTAAAATCAGAAAAGAATATACCTCTGCGCATCCAGAATTAGCTAACTGTGATTGTCACCCCTACTGAATACAAACAGCTCATCATTGTTTACCACACAATCACACTCAACTACAATTGTCTCCTTTGTTTTCTCTACAATCGCCTCTGCTTTCTTTATCCCTGGCACTGATCAACAGTATTTCTTCTGAGCAATAAGAATTTCTTTACTGCATAAAGAAAAAAGCATCGCAAGTCTGGCATGTGCATAAGCCAAGTGTTTTACACAATACCACATTGTGGGGACCAGCATTCGGCCTCAGAGCCTATGATTAAAGACCGGCCAGGGTGGGGCCTATTGACATTCTTTTGTGTGAAGAACCTCCCCTCAGTAATACAAGAACAAACCATTCTGATGAAATGTTTTGCCAGGCAAAACCACAGCCAATTGTGATACTAGTTTCTTCTTCCCTGCTGTCCCAGTAAGACCATAAAATTATAAAAGCGTGTGAGTCCCTTCCCTCCCCCATCACTTATCTTCAATACCCTAGTCAATATTAGAGAAGGTTTTATAGGTGAATGATGGCTAATGTCTACAAGCAGTAAGTAAAGTCAGGTATTTAGGGAAATTCTGAAAAAGCAAAGTAAACCAGATTATTGTAGTTATTTACATTTTTTTTTCCTTTGGAAATTGGTCCTACAGCTCCTTGAGAACAGACAATTTCTATAAAACTTCCCAAGGCTTTCTCAGCCGCATAAAATTATACCCTGTAGAGGAGAATTTAATATTTATGTACCTATATAAAATGCCTTGATTCAGTTTGTCTCATTTTCATACGTAGCTTCAAAACCGATGGATACTTTCAGTCTTGGGTGAATGAATAAAGCACTGTTGCGAGTCTAAGGAGGTCTGTCTAAGCTAGATGCCGGCCAAGAAGCTGCACTTGCTCCACCAGCGATCGTGAGTCACTATACAGGTCATTCATTTATCAGTCAAAAAAATCAGGAAAGAATATCCCACCACTCTGAGAGATACTCTTCCAGGAGCCAGTTAGTGTGACTTGTCACTATATTGCATTACCATAGAATACCAATGTGCTATGTGACTGCAGGACAGACATATGTGTATTTGTTTTGGAGTGTATGTTATACACACAGTATCAATGAACTGACAATCACAATTCTATAATAAATTAAAAGAAACTTACAGGAAACACAGAGAAATAAGGCAGAATAGTCTTAGCCTACTTGATCTTAAAATTCAACTTAATGTTTTATAAATAAAAATGAAAAATGAATGTTTTCAATTCCTCCATACACCTGAGGGAGACAGACTCACTCTCTCACACACACACACGCGTGCACGTCTCTCCCTAGAAAATACACAACCTCCTCTAGGAAAGTTGAAAATCATTTTTTTTAAAAAAGGAAGCAAATTCCATTTAATATTTATTTTTAGCTAGGACTTGGCAAAACCAGTTGCCAGGAGTAGTTCTCCAGTTCTGAATACTAAATATTCAACAGATGGCTCTGCTTCGATTTCACCCAATCTGGAAATGCCCCAACAGGAAACAAAGATGGTCTTCAGACTGTCCCTTTTCTATTAAAATATACTTCCCACACGTGCTGTGAATAGGAAGCTGAGAATTACAAGGTTGTTCTGTAAAACAATGAGCATTGGAAGACTGTACCAACATTCTTCACACAAATAAATATCACTACAAATTTCATGTCCGTTAACAAGTGAAGTATCAAGGGATTAAAAGATAATAAAAACTTCAAACATGTTTATGAATCCCTACTTCTAACCACTTCTGAGCGACAATTCTCAACTAGATATCCTTTTAAAATTTTAAAATTGAAGTTGATTCCTCCCCCTTCCAACTCTCAAATGAAGCCACCCAGTTAAACAATAAAACTACAGAGATCTGGCGATTTCCACAGCATGATGATTCTTCCATTTTAAGACTAAAGATGAATTTCATTGATGTTCAAAGACTGGTCATAAATTAGCTAATCCACATAAGGGCATTTTATATCCTATGGAAGCACAGTGTGTGTTGGCTGTTTTATTTCCATTATAAACAGAAACACATTTGTGAATGGCATTGGAGTTGAGGCAAGAGATTTCTGATTAGTCAAGTTAGCATCAATTAAAAGACAACTTTTGAGTACTACAGTAAGCTTTCAATAAATGGTAAGTATTATTCTTGTTTTATTATTAGTTATAATCAGCAAGGCATCACACAGACTCATCTAATGTAACAATATATATAAATTTTGTTCTTTCAGCACTTTAGAATTTCAGCAAGAGTGGAATGGTAAGAGCAAAACCGAAGAAAGCACCAGCTGCCTGCAAAGCACTTTTTCAAAAACATATTCCTCTCAAAAAAAAAAAATTAATAAAGGAGGGGCCGGCATCTTGGCTTAGTGGGTAAACCTGCCACTTGCTGTGCTGGCATCCCATATGGGCACTGGTTTGAGTCCCAGCTGCTCCACTTCCAGTCCAGCTCCCTGCTAATATTGCTGGGACAACAGTGGAGAATAAACCCAAGTACTTAGGTGCTTGCACCCATGTGGGAGACCTGAAAGAAGCTCCTGGCTGCTGGCTCTGGCTGACCTAGCTCTGGCCAGACAGCCATTTAGCAGGTAAACCAGTGAATGAAAGATCTGTCTCTTCCTCTCTTTCTGTAACTTAGCCTTTCACACAATAAATACATTTTTTAAAAATTCCTTCTTTCTGAAGTTAGGTAAATAAATTCGACTATTTTTAAGTCTCCATATTCCCATATACAAGAAGACAGACCTTTCTATTCTGAGAATCGTTCTTAGTGTTGGATATTAATATATGCAAAAAGTATACATGTTAGGTGTTAATATTCCAACTGGAATAAATGAACAAATATTCCTTTTAACTATAATTTTCTTATGGTACATGTTCTATTTTTTGTTAATTCACACATAAAATATTTATTAAGCATATATTGTATCTGGCACTGTTCTAAGTCCCAGAGAAATGATGAAGGACAAAACTGGTATGTTTTCCTTGCTCATGAAGTTTGTAATCCATGAGAAATACAATTCATGGAGGACACAAAGAAAAATATAAAAACATAAATATGTAAAGCAGTAAGATAGTGACGTATACAAAGGAGGAGGAGTTCAGAGGTTCCTGTAATTCAAGAAAAACTAAGAAACAACAGTAAACACATCTGAAAACATGAGCCTGGTGGAAGAATGGGGATGGGGCTACACTCCACATTTCAGGGCAGAGTCAGAGCAAGAGTGTTTAATAGAGAAACAGAAAAACCTGAAGGGCTGGTTCTAGAATATGTAGGTACAGGAATGAGGAATGAAAGTGGGAAACTACTTATACAGAGCTTGTTAGCCCCATTGAGAATTCTAGACTTTCAGAGCCATGGATATTAAACAGATGAACCACACAAATTATCATTTTAAAAGTCATATGGAAAGCAACTGTGAGTAATGGGTTATCCAGGTAAAAGTGGAGATGAGGGCACTGCTTAGGAGACCATGGATATAATTCCAGTGAAAGATAGGTTAAGTATATATGAAAGAAAAGGTGGCAATGAGAAGGGATAAAAGTGTGAAACATAACGCATGTTTTGCTGATAGAATATAAGCATTTTATTGGCATGTAGGTGGGAGCAGGCATAAGAAAATAGGAAGAACCGGTTATGAGTCAAGAGGACAAGACTTCAGAATGTCTGCCTTAGACCTCCAGGTGGCTGGCACAGTCACTGTGCTAGAGAAGACAAAATGAAATAAATAGAAGTTTTTTAAGGGTATGAATTGAAATATAAACATCTGGAGTTTGACATACTTCCAGTACTTCAACCTGAAGCACGGAGCAGAGCTCTGGAATGCAGGACAGTTTGACAGTTCATTGAAACTACATGAAGTGTTAAGAACTGCATTATGAACGATATCAACATATAAATAATTGTGTCTATAGAAATGATTGATCTGATATATAATGGGGTAACAGTAGCCTCACAGAATCCAAGACGCAAGGAAACATTCAAAAACAATAGGTGCTAAAAAAAGGTAAAGCATAACAGAATTGAGAGAGTGCTTCCTAGGAAGAAGGCAAAACTGAAGCTATTGGCAAAGTCACATTGAAGTTGGCTGAATAGTGACTCAGATGTAAGGAAATACAGCTAGGAGTACAAGGGAAGGGAGAGAAAACATGATGGCAGTAGCTGGGAGAACACTTGAGACTGAAAGGAGTAATATTTCTCTGTGTGAGTATATGCATATTTAAAACAAGAAAATTTCCAACATTTCAGGGCTGATTTGTGTGAAGTCAGCAGAATGAAAAATTAATGATAATTACTTGAGAGAGTTCTCTGAGAAAGTACATTGGAGGGATTTGACTTGGAAAGGAATAAAATACCTCCCTATTCATGGGGCAGAGGGGTGTGTGTGTGTGTGAGAGAGAGAGAGAGCGAGCTAGAGAGAGAGAGAGGGAGGAGAAAAAGGGAGATGTTCAGAGAGAGAGAGAGGCAGAGTCAAAAAGAGAAGAAAAGATGAGTATAAAAATCCTTGTAGATACGTTGGCAAGAACTTATGAAAATTCTGGCTTGATGACTTTATTTTTAAACTCATCTGCTGAATTTATTGGGAGAAGAGGCAGCTAGTTTCCAAGTACAGACAAGTTCAGGTTTGAAATAGCTTTCAAGAGGAAGTGAGACTCACAGACAAATAAAATTATTATTAAGAATCTAGTTGAGATCAAAGGGATGGAAAAAACTCAATTTAGAGGGAAAATCAATCTTTTTGTTTGTTTGGCTTCCTGGATAATTCACAGAATTTGTGGTGGACAAGTAAAGCAAGCAAGCACTTGGCAGATACAGGCTTCAGGTATCGATGAGCAGCTATTGCACAGGGACAAACAGAAATGGAGGTCAGAGGATTTCCAAGAGTGTCCTTAAAGTGATAAACCAAGAAATCTGAACTGATACAGAGCAAAGTGATAGCAGGAGAGGACTGCTGGAGTGCACTAAAGCCCACTGGCACTGGAATGACCTAGACAGGAGCTCAGAAACCTCTTCACTTGTTTGACTTGGGAGGAATGAAATTTATATGAGGCACTGGGCCTCATAACAGGTGCATGTCTGATAGCCAATAGACAATCACTGATAATCATTATCATTATTATTGACAAAGTCAAAATTTTGTTGTTAGGACAAAGTATGGAAGGTACATAATAAATACCTTCAAACAAAAATTAATTTAGGGTAACTAAGCATCCCTTCTTACAAAAATAAGCATGACCATTCAAAGTATGGTCATGTTATTATGCTATCTCCAAAACATAATAACTTTTCCATACTTTGGTGCAAAGCTTTTTTTAAAGAATGTTAGTGTTTTCATTGCTTTTTATTTTTTTATCTTTATTAATGTAACAAAAGATTTATTTGAAAGTCAGTGTGATAGAGAGAAAGAGAGAGAGAGAGATGGGTGGCAGGGCCCCAAATACTTGGGCCATCCACTGCTTCTCAGGTGCATTAGCAGGGAGCAGGATCAGAAGGGTAGTCATGACTTGAACTTGTGCTGGGATACGTGATACTGGCATTGCAGGCAGGTGCTTAGCTCACTATGCCACAACACCAGCCCCAACTGTGGTTTATTTTTCAGAAACCTCTTATTTTTTAAAAATAAGATGAACTGCAGAATAAAATAAAGACATTACTCAGAGGAGGTAGTGAGAGTATAAGACTGATGAAAACGAAAATTGTCATGTCTTACCACTGGAAAAAAGCAGCAAGCATTAAAGCTGCATTTTCATCATTGGCAATGCCAGAGGGGATGGCACAAGGGAACAATTTCAGGTTGAGCACGTTTTCACAGCTTGAATTGTAATCCTAACAATGACACAAACCAATCCCTTTGTTGGGGAAAAGGCTTTTGGCATTTTTCATCCCATTTGTAAAAATGCAGCTAAGAAGACAGAGCTATTTATTTGCAACCAGAGTGCTTCAGTCAGAGGCCAGCATCCCAGTACTGGAGGGAGTGCCCTTCCAGAAACAGTTGTGTAGAACAGGGATATATGTTTGTTTGTTTTTCTTAGAACATGAACAGAGTTCTCTCAACAACCATCTGTCAGTTGCAAAAGGACCCAGACTTAAGAGACCTTAAGATAAAGGAGCTGAAGCTGCTGTAGTGGCGCAGTGGGTTAAGCCACCACCTGCGACATGGGCATCCCATATGAATGTTGGTTCAAGGGCTCGGGTCTCTGCCACCCACATGGGAGACCTGGATGGAGTTCCTGCCTCCTGGCTTCAGTCTGTCCCAGCCCTGACCACTGCAGCCATTGGGGAGTATACTAGATGGAAGATAGATAGATAGATAGATAGATCTCTCTCTCTCTCTCTCTCCCCCCTCAAATGTTGCCTTTCAAATAAATCAAACAAATACATATTTTTAAAAGGTAAAAGAGTCTTCTCTCATTTCCAGTAATTAACCATATGCTCCCAGTGTTATTGCCTTAATCATATCAATAATAGCCTGCAGTGGTCCCATAGTTTGTGGGGCCTAAAGCACATAGAAGAAAATATACAAAAATACCAATGCCATATTTGCACATGGTTTTTCAAGGGGCTCATGCAAGAGAGATGATTCATAGCTAAACCTCAAACTTTGAAGGAATCCCCCTCTGCTGCTTTATGTACTAACTGTGAAGAAGAAATCATCTATATAACAGCATTATGGCAAAATAAATTTGCCTATACAAATGTATGAATCAAAACTCAAAGGCACAGCTTTGATCCCTGCCATAATATCTGCATAGAATTAAGTGTTGACAAAATTTTAATAGTCCCATTCTCAAGAACAGCTCACACAAAATTGCAAGCATCCCATGTGGTGTTACTGGAGGAGATCTGAGACTATCACCAGCTCCAGATATTTCCTACCTGTGGGAGTGACAGATTATGAAATCTTACTATTAAGGGCTCAATTCTCATCAAGTCATATCTGCCTCCTGGCGTGACGGAACCTCTGGTTCACAATGCTCACCATGACATCTTCACCATAAATTATGAGCCTAAATCTGTTCATGGAAATAGATCTAACTATCCATATACCAGAAATATAGAGGACAGGGGACACACTTAATGTCACACAGATATAATCATCAAAATCTAGAGTAGAGGAAATTTAAAGGACAGCTTGCCTAGTTTCTTCAACAAATACATGCAGGAAGGGGAAGCAGAGAAAATGGAGGAAGTTTCATAATTCACAAGGGACAAACTATCTGCTACATACAGCAACCCAACTAAAAAAAACCAAGGACATCAAATCACTAGTTCTGAGGATATTAAACCACTACTCATTTCTGGGTGATTGAAAGTGAGGTACTATGGTTGTGTTTTCAAAAATAAGACCTTAACTTCTGAAGTGTTTAGAGATGAAAACAACGAACAACAGAATCAGCTCTTTGTGTTTCTGTCTTAGCTTCAAATTAACTGTTGACCTTTCCAGGTCCTTTCTGTCTCCATCTCACTGTTGCACCATTAAAGGTCATTCTCTTAGGGTCCATCAGCCTGGCATTCCCTTGGTCTCTGGCCTCCATTTGGCCTCAGCCAGTGAGAGGCCCTGGCAAAAGATGAGAGGTCGGGAGAAACAAGCCCAGGTTTCCATTCCCCGAATTTTCCCTCTGAGACTCAAAAGTTGGGTAGTAGTTGTGTTTCTCTATTAAAGACCAGTGTTCCTGTTGGGTGAGCCTAGCCTATAGCTGCAGCAATTCCAGAATCCCAAGATCCACTTCGTCCCCTTGTCCTTCAGAGCCAATTCTGGGGCAGATTTCTTAGGGAGCAATCATCCCTGTTGCCATCTCTTTTTAGCTTCCTACATGTTGAATCATCCTTATTGATGGGAGAGAAGTAGGGAGGAAGAGGGGGAGAGAGAAACAGAGACATATAAAGAGACAGAGAGAGGGAGAGCAAAGAAGGAGGGAGAGGGGAGGAGAGGAAAAGAGAGGGAAGAGGGTGTGAGAGTGAAAGAGAGAGGGGGAGAGGGGGAGGAGAAGATGGAGGGGGGAGGGGAGGGAGATGGAAGGGGGAGAGAGATGGAGGGGGGAGGGAAGGAACAAGGGGGAGGGAGGGAGAGAGGGAAAGAGGGAGAGGGAGAGAGGGAGAGGGAGAGAGGGAGAGAGGGAGAGGGAGAGAGGGAGAGGGGGGAGAGAGAGGGGGAGAGAGAGAGAGATTGATTTTCTATGTACTCATCCCTCAAACACCCACAACACCCAGGGCTGGGTCAGGTTTAAGGCAAGTGCCAGGAACTCCATACTGACCTGTCTTGTGTGTGGCCAGAACCCAAATATTTCAGCCATCTTCCCCTGCCTTCCAAGTGCATTAGAAGGAAGCCAGATTAGAAATGAAGCAGACAGGCTTGAACCAGGCACTCCGATATGGATACGGAATATGGGCATCACAAGTGTCATTTTAACCATTAGGCTGCAACACCCGACCCGAATTTTAATTTTTAATCTGTAACAAAGTCATTAGAATAAAGCCTATGAAAGCCTACATATCCCAATATCCTTTGAAGCTAATTTGGGTCATAAAACTAACTTTTGTCCATTGGTACACAAGCAACAATATGTAAAACATCCTCCTCCTTCCAAATGGGAGGAAGGCCCTTTCTCATATCATCTAAGCTGCAGACTAGAAAACAGGCAGTCGCTGTGAAAATTCCCACAGCTATCTTGGAACATAAATAGCACTGAGAATAGAAGAAAGGATTCTTGCTCCCCAACATCAAGAAGAACTATGTTAACATTCCATTACCCTCAAGTTCTTCAACATGAGAGTAAATTTTACCTTGTTGAGGTTACTGTTATTTTATTCTTACATTATTGTTTAATCACAGCTTCACTTGTTTAAAAAAAAAAAAAGCCTGAGGCCCATTTGCAGTAACTGGATTTCTGCCATAATGCCCGATACTGGCTTGCTGCTTTGATACTGTATTAGACATAGTTTCTCCCAGATAGACTCTGCCCTAATCTAAGCCTCTTTTCAAGAGGTAGGACTTGAACCCTACAGCCCTTCAGTGAGCATATAGCCGATTAGGTACAATTAGATCTCTGCATATTTGTTTAGAATCAAACTCTATTTCTGCTCTGACAATATTCTAGACATCTTTTTTCCCCTTCTACACCCAGAGAGAATACAACCTATTTTAAATAATCACCTGTGAATGCTGCCCCTTGATAAGTTAGCCTGCAGCCTTGCTGTGTGCTAAGTCTACTCAGGACATCAGAAAGATTTCTGTATGCTGCTCCCCATTGCCTGATGGGAATAATATGAAGAATGATGAGCACTGTCAGGATAGTAGGACTGTCCAGTTATGCTAGAACATAGGGAGTGATGTTGAAATAACAGGTAAAATAACAGGTCTCAGATCAGGAATCAATACACTAAGGGAATATTTAAATAATGCAAAGTTACATATTCAAACATACAAGTCATGTTAAATTTAAATATACAAATTAAGCATATGTAAAATGTATTAATTATAAGGGACATCACATATATGTACATAATCTGGATGAATTATTAAAAATAATCAAATTCTTCACTCGGAAAACTTTTGAAAGACTTTCTGACATCTGAATTTCCACTCAGAATCTGCCTTTGAGGCAGACCTATCATTGCAGTAAATTTCCATTTCAGTAGCTCTTAAGTACCTAAGTGGTTTTGGTGGCTGGATTCAAGGAGCAGAGAAAGGTTCAACAGAAGATTTCAATAGACGGCAAGGGAATTCTAAGTGTAGGGGGGAGGGGAGAGTCAGAGGAAGAACAATGATTTCCTATGCATGTGAACTTCTAATACATGATCAGGTATTCTTGGATTTCGTGATTGGCACCAAACTGACAGGTACCAAAGACTATCTATTAGAACAACTGAATTTTGTTCTTCTTCCATTAGTTAACTATAAAGGGCAAGGATTTGATACCTTCAAGATCACAACTTCGCTTATTAGTAAAATGCCCAATAAACATTTGTTAGTGAGATACAGGGTGTAAAAACCTGGACTCTTTCTCAGTCTTTCATAAGATTCTTGTGTATCCATCATTCTTGTCATATTTACTGAAAAGCTCTGTATTGATTATGCCACTGCTCATAGGTCTCATGTTAATACTTAGGAAAATAAGTTAACCATTCTTTAAATGATGTAGACTGACAACAAAAACAGCTTCACAGATGATTCCAGGAAAGCCAGAAGAATTACTCAAAATATCTGAAGTTACAAATGATAACAAGAATTCAAAAGCCTTACCATGTCTTCAGTAACACTAAGAAGTAATTTTCAGAATGATATACCCCATATGTCCTTAATGAGTTAAATTATATGCACAAATATATATGTAATTCTATAATATTTAAAAATCAAAGAACCTGGTAGGAAACATGCATTTCGTAGCATCTCTGAGTTACGGTTACCTCTTTGTAATCGGAGATAAAGAGTTATGAGCATTATGGGTCCTAGGTGGAGTCACAGCAGGTTGAACCACCCCCTGAAATGCCAGCATCCCATATGGACAACAGTATGAGTGCTGGATGTTCCACTTCTGATCCAGCTCCCTGCTAATGCACCTCAGAAACCAGAAAACTGCCCACCTACTCGAACAGGATCCTGCCACTCACACGAGAAACTGAGATGGATTTCCAGACTCCTGACTTTGGCATGGCACAGCCCTGGGATTGTGGCCATTTGGGGAATAACCCAGTGGTTACAAGATCTATCTCATTATCCCTCTCTCTCTCTCTAACACAAACAATAAAAATAAATCTTCACAGAACACAGATAACATTTTCAAGTTGCTTACCACAATTTGCCTACCACCATGTGTTACACACAGCAGTTTCATAAAGTAAATGTTATATATCATATATATATATACTGAATTTTGCTTACCTATTACACATTTTTTTAAAGATGTATTTAATTATTTGAAAGGCAGAGTTTACAGAGAGAGAGGGAGAGACTGAGAGAAAGACATCTTCCTTCTGCTGGTTCACTCCCTAAATGGCTACAAAGGCTGCAGCTGGGCCAGTATGAAGCCAAGAGCTTCTGGGTCTCCCACATAGGTGACAGGGGCTCAAGACTTGGACCATCTTCCACTGCTTCCCCAGGCACATTAGCACGGAGCTGATCAGAAATGGCACATCTGGGACTCCAAAAAGCGCCCATAAGGAATGCTGGTGTTGAACACAGCAACTTTGCTGCTATGCCACAATGCCGGCCCCTCACAAGGGTATTTTAAGAAAAAAAAAAAATGAGATAATGTTTGCAAAGGTTCTTTGCTAATATTAACAATTAAACATATGTTAATTATGATTTTTAGACCACATTTTGGGAAATCCTTTATTTTACAATGCTTAATTCTTTAGCAAATTAATTGTGTCTCCTCAAAATTCATACACTGAAGTTCTAAAGCCCTCTACCTGACAATTTAACCATAAGTGGAGATGAAGTGATTAAGTTAAATAAGGCTCTTATGGTAGGTCCTTATCCAATCTGACCGCTATGCTTATAAGAAGAAAAAGAGAAAGCCAAAACCGTAATAGTAAGTACAAATCTTTAACTAGTAACTAAACAGTTCTCAAACAAAAGTCCATATCCAGATGGCTTCATGGATGAGTTATACCAGGCATTCCAAGAAAAATTAAGATTGATACTTTCAGAAAATGGAAGGAAAGGAAGATTTTCTAAACTCAAATTTGAGGCCAACAAAGTTTGATGCCAAAGCCAGACAATAAACCACAAGGGAAAAGGTTAGTTGACTGTCACAGCTGTAAAATCACCAATGAAACACTAGTAAATCAAATTCAGCAACACATCAAAAAGATCCTACAGAATGACAAAGCCAGATCTGTCCTTCAAAAGCAAACCTGGTTTAATATGTACAAATCAATGTGAAAACCACATTAATCAAATGAAAAATAAACATCTCATGATCCTAAAAATAAGTGCAGAAATAACCCTTGATCAGCCTCTGCATCTCTTCATGAGAAAAACTCTCAATGACTTAGGTGTAGATGGAAATTCCCTAACACAATGAAGGTCTCTAATGAAAAGGCCACAGCTAAGATTGTCATCAATGGGAAGAACTTGGAAATGTTTTCTCTAAGTAACTATGTGATGTGTTAAATTTGCTCAACCGTAGTGAACATTTTACCATACATGTATATTAAAACATGTTGCACATCTTAAACATGTACAACAAATGAAGGAGAAGATGGTAATCAAGACACACAAAAGACACTAGGGGTTCAGGGATCAGAGGCATGATAATATGAAGAGACTTCAAGAAAGCATTTATCTGCAAGCCAGGAACAGAGACCTCGGAAGATACCACGCACACTACATACCTTGATGTTGGACTTTCAATCTTCAGAAGTAGGACAAAATACATCTCTTTTTCAAGCCAGCTGGACTGAGGTATATTATTATGGCAGCCCTAGCAAATTAATACTCCATGCCTACATTCCGAAAAGTCCAAGATAATTTACAACTCTGTGTTGTCTCTGACCTGTGGTAAGAAAAGGTATTTTGCCCTTACTCCAGATTAAGTAATTCTGATGTCTGTTTTGCTCCCATACATTTTTTTGTATTGTATATTTACTACCATATATCACAAAAACATATGATATTTGTCTTTTGGGGGACTAGCTTATTTCATTAAGCATAATATTTTCCAGTTCCATCCATTTTGTCGCAAAAAGCAGGATTTCATTCTTTTTATGGCTGCATAATATTCTATAGTGTGTATATACCACATTTTCTTTGTCCAATCATCAGTTGATGGAAATCTGGGTTAGTTCCATATCTAAGCTATTGTGACTGAGCTGCAATAAACATGGGGGTACAGACAACTCTTTCAAATACTGATTTCACTTCATTTGAGTAAATTCCAGGAGTTGGATGGCTGGGTCATATGGCAGCTCTATACTCAGATTTCTGAAGAATCTTCATACTGTCTTCCACACTGCTTTTACTAATTCACATTCCCGCCAACAGTTTATTAGGGTACCTCTTCCCCACATCCTCACCAGCATTTATGAGTTAAAATAGTCTGTGGAGTCTTTTGGTTCCCCTCTATAGGGCCATGTCACCTGCAAACAGGGATAATCTGACTTCTCCTTTCTAATTCGTGTTCATTTGATTTCTTCTCCTTACCTAATGGCAGTGGGCTTTTATTTTAACATGATACTTCACAAAGCAAAATGGTTGTTATCTCAGATATAAGAGCACAGTTGCATCTATCAATCTCCCATTAAATTTAGCAGTCCTGAAATGCTAACTGGAATCCTGGCGGCTTGTCTTCTGTACTAACTGCCCTTAGATTTAATGCTTTATCATTCAAATACATGTTCTTCAGTAATCAAATCCCATAAAGAAAACCTGACATCTGTACGGCTTATTAAGCATCTTCAGTTATTTTCCATTTTCTTCAAGGAGAAATCCTTTCCAAACAGGTACTACAGTAAAATTATAAACAGACTTTAAAAGAGTACAAAAATGAGGAGCAGGCTTTAACAATTAAGATGCTTACATTCTACATTGGGGTAGCCAGGTCTGATTCCAGGTTCTGGCTCCCAACTACAGTTTCTGGCTAATGCAGACCTTAAATGGTATGGATGATGGTTCAACTGTCTTGAGTTTCTGCCATTCACAGGGAGGCCCTGGACTGAGTTCCTAGCTCTCAGCTTTGGCCTCAGTCAAGCCCCAGCCATTGTGTGCATTCAGGGAATGAATAAGCAGATTAGAACTCCTGCTATTCACCTCTCAAACAAAAAGTTTTAAAAATAACAAAAATTTTGAAGGTATTGAGTGTGTATATACACTGTAACACATCATTCCAGTCCATTTTTATTAATCTAATTACTGCTTATACAATGTTTATTGCCTTTAGAAGGCATGGATCAGCCATACTAAGTGTTCTATAAGACAAACAAAATTTAAGGTAATGATATTCTTAAAATTCTTAATAATATGCAGTTATTTGTTATGTTGATTGCATTTACTTTTTAAACATTTTCATTTATTTTTTAAATTTACATAAAAATTTCATCTATTTATGGAATCATGTGATATGAGATGCATCTACTTGTGTTATATTCAAATCAGGGTAAGCACATACATGTCCTCAAATGTCAGTTCCTCGTGGTGAAAACTTTCAAAAAGCCTTTCTTCTAGCTTTTTATTTTGTTTAAATACAGAACACAGTATCTTCATCTGTAGTCATCCTACTGTGCAATGGAGCACCAAGACTTACTTCTTCTATCTAACATTTACCTTTGCTTTTTTGCCACACGGAAAATTTTCATTCCATTGTACTTTTTTCTAAAAAGATAACTCTGAATATGTAAGGTTATAAAATAACCAGGTACAATTCAGAGTCACAGGCTGCTAAGTATTGCAAATAATTTTGAAGAAATATTTTACCAAATTTAATGAGATTTTTTTTAATGTTTTGCTATGTCCTATCAGTCTGACATTTCTTTGTTACTGTTATGCTCAAATGGAAGCTTTTTCACTGGTTTTGACAATAGGTACTATTTTATTTTCCTTATCTTGAATTACTTCAAAACAAGTGCATCAAAGATCACAGTATTAATGGATTGCTCTCTAAAAATCTCATTCTGTAAAAGCACTTAAATCTAGAAATGCTTGACAGCTTTGATTCAAAATTGAATGTATGCATTCCTGATATAAAACAAATTAATAAACCTTTGGGAAATAGTTATAAATTTAGTCACTTCGCTCAATTTTATATCCTGCAAAAACAGCCTGATTTCTCTGCCACAGGAAAAGCTCTCTGAGACCTCAAGATATTGGCGTCTCTGTTTACTATTTTGGTGAAACAACAATCCATGTGAAAATGTCTTTCTCCACTTGTATGTACCTCATTTTCATAACTTTTATATACACTTCCATACTTCCTAGTTCATTAAAAATGTTTGAGTATCTGGGTTGCATCCGATTTGTATGTTCACCAAATATTGACTACAGATCCAAGATTTAAACAGCTCTTTCTCATCAAATAATAATATAAAGTCACACAACATGGAAAATGAATTGGTAAATATTTAAATTCTTTTATAAATAAGAGCTAGAAAAAGAAGTATATGAAGGAGGAAGAGGAATACAGAGAAGAGGGAATACTTTAATTTTTAGATAGCATCTAATTCACTTTAAAATATGAGTATGTATTTAATACTACTCAAAGTCTTTCTCAATGTATGTTTTATTGGCTTAGCATCTTTTTAAAATTTTGACTCTATATCTAAAAGTGTTCATATGTATTTTTAAACAGTAACTGCTTAAATAGAAATGAGCTTATTGAAAATTCAGTGTTAAAAAAATGAATTAGCATCTCTAGCAAGTCACGTGATTGTAGGTGAACTTAGAATCTGAACATTCTCATGTTTGAGCTGGTTGTCCTTATTTCAAATAACCACTATGGTGATTTTCTCTGAGTTTTATTGATTCAACTCAATATGCATGAGTCATCTCTAAATGTTAAGTATGTATATACATAATAATTTTTCAATGCTGAATTTGTGAATTTGCTAATCTTGAATTATATTAGATGCCAGAGTAATTTTTCTACTGAGTGACAGTAAAATGAGGTCCTTCTTTTAAAGCAAATTCAGATAGTTAAACAGTGATTGCTGCTAATATTCACTGCATAAAAATTCACTGAGTGAACTGGCCCTCAGGAAAAGCAGTCTCCTGGTATCCTGAGTTCAAACTTAAGAGTTCATTTTCTCAATATAAACCATGTAAGCAGAATTATCTTGTAGAGTTCAAAACAGAATTCTTAGTAGTTTTTAGTGAAATGGAGTTTCTTGAACTATTCTAAATCTGAATTACCAAATTTTTTTTAACACTATTTTCATGAAATAATATATACACACATGAATTCTAAGAAACAAGTGAAGTCAGTGGGAAAGAAACCCATCTGTACCAAATAAAATTCCTTAGGGGAAATTTGTAGTTTCTTTTCTTCAGTAACCAATAAGATCAGGACTAAACAGGTGCTCGGGCATATTACAGAAATCAAATAAATTCAATTCCTTCATTTCCACCCACTTTTCATTAGTATATCATTTCTGATATACTAAAGATGGAGTTCATTTTTCCTTTTCTGAATTAGAAGAAAAATGTCTTTCTGAGTACCACTGGAAAATAGGTGTCTTGGGGCTCACCCTTGACTTTCCCATCCATTTAGGCTTCCCCCTTGGAAGCTGCAGCTAACAGTATGCGCAGCTGCTAAGGCAGAGATAACTCTGCCCATAATAAATGAGTTGAGTTCTTTACCCCATGGAACACAAAGAGTTGACTGTGCTGGAATGGGCAGAATCGCCACAGCTATGCGGCTGGCTGTTCAACTCCTTGCTATTCCTAAACTATTAAGTATCCGTGAACCGTACAAGTAAACCTAGCAAGCTGACAATGTAAGTGCTCAAATATTAATAAAAAATATCCTCATTTTGATTTTTTTCCCTCAATTTAAGCAGTAAGAGGCAGTCAGGCATATAGCAAATGATAACTTATCCCTTTTCCAAGACATGCCCAGAACATTTAAACAAAAAAATTCAGAAGGAAGGATTTTGGTACTTAGTATTAACCTTCCCTTTCTTGCCTAACATATTGGTTCACTGGAACAATGTAGAGAATTTTTCCTCCTCTCTCTGTTTACAAATATTTATAGCTTATAGCATGCCACCACATCCTAAGTTGGCACCAAGCCAAAGCAGATTCATTCTTTTAATCTTTTCTCATACATCAATACTTCTCTTTCATCATTTTTGTGGCTTTTCTCGGAAGCTTTTTTAATTTATCTAAATATTTTTTAGAGCAGAGGTGCCAAGAACTCAATCAGAAAGGCAATCTCAATAACCATGCCCAAAGGGGAGGGGCAGCTCCAAACCATTTTATAAGTCACAGTTCCAGCAGCACTGTTCTCACAGCAAGGTTTTCTCTTCCTATTGCACAAGATGCATTCAGTGGTCCCTTCACAAAGCTCAACCTTCTGCAGACTGAATGCTTTGGGGTTTTGTTGCTGAAGGGAGGCGAGGAAAACTCTTGGAATTGTGCTGAATTGCAGAATCCCCAGTCAATCCTGTCTTATGTAATGGTGCCTTTTCTGCAAAAAGGGTAGAATTTTAAAATGTGAATGCCCCAAGGATATCTGGCTCTGATTTATTAGTCTGCAACAAAATTCAAGAAAAGAGTTCTGCTCTAGAGCATCCCTCGAGAGAAGACTAGTCTTTCTGGTCCTTCTGAGATGAGCAAGTGTGAGCTGGCTTTTTCATGGCCTCTAATACTTACGGCCACAATAATGGCCAAATATGGAGGCCTTACTAATTCTTTTCTTCACCCTTCACCACAGTACTTTTACCAGGAATTTAAGTCCATTTGTTGACCAAATGAATAATACAACCTCTTCTTCTATTCCAAATAATATGTAGTATATTTTTCAAGTATATATTAAGTGTTGCCTTCTCGCTCATGTATCATTAATCAGTACAGATTGAGTCCAATTATCCTTCAACAGTAGTAATGGAGGCAGGGAGGTAGCTAGCAAACAGGAGGCAAAATCATCAGCCTACAGCTTTTACTGTGCTACAAAAATACCACCAGCACCATCCAGCCACCCCACTGCAGCATCTTCCCATAACCATTGGCTCATTACACTGTCATCCTAATCAAATTATCACGGCACATATTCCTACTCTTATTTTGTACCTGATGCCAAAACACTTCTGGGATTTCCAAAAAAAAAGGACAAGAAAATGGATGGTCCTCAAGCCCTGCCCCAAAGTCCACGTCATCTGAATGTTCAGTTCATTTCTACCCTGATCCTCTGGGATCATATAAAGGGACAGTCTGAACCTTGCTGAGGACGGTACTCTCCCAAGCATGCCAACACCTTCCTGAGTGTGAACTTGCCTGTACATCAATTTTGCTTTCCTGCTGAAGTTTACCCGTGTCTGATCCTTGAATTCCTTCTTGCATTGGAGAGAACTTATATGCAGGCACCCTACAACAGTAATATTTTAAAATATCATATGCAATTCAGTCCATAAAACAACACTCCTATCCAAATAGATTTGAACTTTCTAAAAATGTGATACCAGGGGGCCTGTGCTGAGGCTTGGTGGGTACAGCTGTCACCTGAGGTGCCAGCATCCCATGTGAGCACCAGTTTGAGACGTGGCTGCTCCACTTATGATCTAGGTCCCTGGTAATGTACCCGGGGAAGCAGTGGAAGATGGCCTAAGTAGCTGGGCCCCTGACTTATTTCACGGTTTTTTAAAATCAAACCAAACCTAACATAAACAAGAAAAACAACTTCGCACATGCTTCTTGAACTCCTAAATCCCTCTGAAATTAGGTTTTCTCTGCCCTAGTCAACTTTTTTACTTGGCTGAAGTCCTTCTAATTCTTCAAACTTGACATCAGATGACTCTAAATAAGAATCTCAATTTCTAGGGCAATGTTTTTATTATATATGAGAAAGTAAAAAAATAGCTTTGTAAAAACTGAGTTCTCCTGAAATATAAAATTAACTATTTCACCTAAAAATAGCCAAGTGCTCTGTTAGCCACACTCCTTGAAAAAATGAAGGTGTGTTACATTAATCTGAAAATGAAATAAATAAATGATGCAACAAGACCTAAGAAACATTAACAAGATGTACTCACAAATTAAGTTTGAGCCCATCTTACTTAGATAGTGATACAAACTGAATAACCATACAATCTAAAGAGATCATTTTAGGAAACCCATAATAGAAAAACAAGAGTTAAAAAATTGTGAATTAGACATGCTTTCAGGGGCCAGCGCCGTAGCTCACTTGCTTAATCCTCTGCCTGCGGTGCCAGCATCCCATATGGGCGCCAGTTCTAGTCCCAGTTATTCTTCTTCCAGTCCAGCTCTCTGCTGTGACCCGGGAGTGCAGTGGAGGATGGCCTAAGTGCTTGGGTGCCTGCACCCACAAAGGAGACCAGGAAGAAGCACCTGGCTCCTGGCTTCAGATCAGTGTAGCTCCGTCCATCACAGCCATTTGAGGGGTAAACCAACGGAAGAAAGACCTTTCTCTCTGTCTCTTTCTCTCTCTCTCTCTCTCTCTCACTGTCTAACTCTATCTGTCAAATAAAAAAAAATGCTTTCAATGTCATGCTTGAAAAAAGAAATTTTTAATACTGCTAGTCAATGGCAATTTTTTGTAACCATCAATTTAGAATCTGAAATATATGTCCAGTTATTTTATCACATTTTAATAATTAGTATCTATAATGACAATATTCATTTTAAAGATCATCTCATTTCATATTTATTCAGGTTTTAAACTGTCTTTAATATAAAACTTTGAGTTCAAAATTAAAGGTTTATTAGAAAGTGCACAAGTTTTACATAAAATATATCATGCTTCTTTATTATTTTTATATGTGAGCATTCCAAACGAAATTTATGTGTAAGTCGATCTCAAATGCTCCATGTTGAATTCAATAAGTTTTATTTGTTTAAATGTTTTTGTTTCTGTATAATTCAAACTGATTAGTTACTGAAATGGTCACTATGTTGCTAAATTCATAAGTCAATTATTTTGTCAATTTGTAATCTCCTGTGTCCACCACCCCAGCTTTCTCTTAACACAGCTGCGACATGTTTCTACTTTTCCGCCTTCACTGTGGCAATACCTGATGTGAACCACTCCCTTGTGAAAAAACAACTCATACCAATTACCCACTTATTTATTTTCAATGACTTTCAAACCTCAGATGCTACCTCCTTTTCTGTACCACTGTTCTGCTTAGATGGTGTCACACCACTTAATCACTTAATACATTTTTTCTTGTGGTTTTATAGTTAATACTGCTCAGAATGTACTTTTTATATCTCCAATCTTGTTACAAACTCATCCAGAGCTGGGGATGTATTCCAGATCCAGGAGACAGCACATGAGGATTTTTTAAATATCCCTTGACTTGAGAAAGCTCTTAAAACATACAACAGGTGAAAAATGCATCTAATAAAAGAAAAGTAAATTTACAATTTGAAATAAGCTTGAAAAATAGGAGATACTATCACTTCTGTCAAACAAAATGATCAACCAAGATTCACAGGCAGGATGTCAGAATGTTCGTTTCTTTTCCTAACAGTGGTCTTTCTGTTTTTAATTGTCTTAAATTTCTTCTGCCATCCACAAAAGTTCATTCCTCTGTATCATTTTACTGTGCTTTTTTTTTCTTTCTTAAAGCATTTATCAACACATGTCATAATAGGACAAGCAAAGTCCAATAACCTCATTTTAAACTGTATGTTTTCATACCCATATAGAAACCAATCGATATTCATGGACTAAGAGCCAAAAGGTAGAAACAACCATATATCTATTAACTTATGAATGGGCAAGCATGGGTGTTTGGCTAGTGTCTGGAATGTCACTGAGGACACTGGCATCCCGTGTTGTAGCTCATGAGTTCTGAGTCTTTGCCCTGCTCCTGAGCCTAGCTTCTTATAAACATACACCGTGGGGTGTAGCAAGTGAGGGTTCAAGTATTTCAGTCTTGACCCAGATTAAATTCCTGAGTTCCTGGCCCCCAGTTTCTGACTGATGTCGTGGGAATCTGGGGAGGGAAATATATGGGAGATCTCTGCTCCCTACTTCTCCCTCCCCTTACCCGGTAGCTCTGCCATTCAGTTAAACAAAGCTTAAATAAATACAAGTATGTGTGTGTATATTATATATTTATGTGTATGTATATATTATGTAATATACATATTATTTATATAAAATAAATCTCATTACTGAGGAGACCTATACTTCCAGTAATAATATAATTAACCTTAAATGTTTACATATTACGACGTCAGTTTTTACTGTTCAGGTATCTTCTTCCTTAGTTTTTGACCTTCACCTTGTTCTGTACAGTTTAAACTATCAGGCAAAAAGGTAAACGTGATAATGAACACTCTGATCTTTGGGCCTGGCATTACAGTGCAGCAGGGAAAGCCACCATCTGTGACGCCAGTATCCCATATAAGTGCTAGTTTGACACACAGCTGTTGCACTTCGGATCCAGCTCCCTTGCTAATGTACCTGGGAAGGCAGCGGAGGATGGCTCAAGTGCTTCAGCACCTGCACCCATGTGGGAGGCCCAGAAGCAGCTCCAGGATCCTGGCTTCGGGCTGGCCCAGGTAGACCACTGCAGCCATTTGAGAGTGAACCAGGGGATAGAAGATATCTCACCTCTCTAACTCTGCCTTTCAAATAAAAATAAACCTTAAAAAAACACTGATTTTCAGTCTGGGCAGAGCTGACATTCAAATTATTGAGATTTTCACATCTAATTTTTCTCCATTGGTGATTTAAATTACTGGATGAATATCTATGAGCTGTCTACAGTTGGACAAATGCAGTTTTCATCAACACAAAGTCACATTTCAAACTAAACATCAAAATGGTTTCAACTTTTTTGACAAATCAACTCAAGAATATTACATAAGATTAAGAGAGAGCTTCAGGTGCTAGAACACACAACTGGATTTGTTTTGTGGCTTTCTGCACATTCCTTCCTTCCAATGACGAAAGCTATTAATTAGAATTAGAAATATGTGAACTATTCTGAACCAGTCTTCTATCTGTAATGGAATCTCTTTAAAAAAACATATCAAGCTAATAAGCTAGATGCTTACCTGGATTAAATACACAACCTATTAGTTTTCCAAGTGTGCCCTTCTCCACATACTGTCACCTTTGACTCAATTTCCTTTTAACCTGATCATCCCATAACTAATCATTTACCAATATTTCAAAGAATTTTTCACTGTGTTTCAGTAGGAAGACGCTGAACTTTTAAGCAAAAAAGTATAGTTACTTTGTAATCTAGCCCAACTCTTTTCTAAGCATATCTTTGGTGACTGACAACATTAACAGACATATTTTTCCACTATCAGAATTGAGAAAACGTGTATCTACTTTATAGTTGTTCAGAAAGTTTACTCATTAATAAAATGTTGCCCATAGCGCTTTACCAAAAGTGAGTCACACTATAATAGTTAATTCTCTTTTTCTTAACTTTTTAGCCTACAACTTCCATCTTAATGAAAGCTGTTACCATGTTGCTTGATCTTGAATCTAGACCAAAATCTGCTGTCAGCTTTATCTCCCTAAAATCCACTTAATGTTTTCACTCCTCAAATGGTCAAGGCCAGGTTATGGGAATAACTGGCCAAATAAAATTAAAATGCTTCTGTTTGACCTTTAAAATCCTCCTTAGTCTGGTCTCAACTTTCTCCTTTTCTACTAAAATTGAAGCAATCATATATCTGAAATAACCCACTCTCCCGAAATCCACCATTTTTCTAGTGCTAGTCTTTCACATTTAAAAAAGAAAAAAGATTTTTAACTTTAAGTTGCTTTTCTCTAGTTCCATGACTAGCCACACTTCACAATTTCCTTTCCATTGATCAACCTCATCGTGCCTGCTCTATCCCAGTCCTTACAGTTATCCAGGTATCAACGTTTAACTGCTTTGTAAAACTTTCCCTAATTATTTAAATTATAAGCCATGCCTCCCTTTCTCTAAAACCCCAGTTTTGAAGAGTTTATAAGGCAATTAATTTTGTGCTGTGAAACCCGATTTCCTCTTCAAACATTTATTTATTCACTTGAAAAGGAGTGTGACAGGGACAGGGACCAGAGGTGGGGGCAGAGAAAGAGATATCCTCCATCCACTGGTTTCCTCTCCAAATGGCCATAACCACTGGGGCTGGGTAAGACCAGACAGGAGCCAGGAGCTTCATCTAGGTTTCCCACTTGGGCCTAGGGGCCGACACACTGGGACATCTGCTGTTGCTTTCCCAGGCACATTAGCAGGGACTTTAGCAGCCAGGTCAAGTGCCCACATGGGATGTTGCTGTCACAGGCAGCGGCTTAATCCATTGCACCACAGTGCTGGCCCTGATGTCTTGTCTTTAGCCAGTTTCCCTGCAGCTTAATCAGCCAACTAAACCCTACCCATATTTGCAAGGTTATTCAAAGCATTACATTCTTCTAAATCATCAGGAAAATAAAATTCCAGGAAACTCAGTCTTTCAGGCAGAAAAGATTTAAAAATCACTAAAAAGACATTTTGTAGCATTTCCCCTTAAACAGAAAACACTATTTCAATGCCTCAGTCTTAAAGTATCTTCATTTGTCTTTATATCAATATTTTAATTACTTTTTGATTTTTGATTACTCATTTTTAGAGACCTATCTGAACAGTCTCAAGAATTATAAAAAAGTGACAGATGCTGGAGCTCATTCATGAGCCAGACATTTACACATGTTCCTTCCACACTTATTTATCTAGCAAATTTTATTATCAATATTTACATGCCTATTGCATAGACTTGTATGCCTAACAAAAAAAGTAAACAAAAATTATTCTTGCTCAAACTTAGACCTGACTGTACAAAAAAAAACACACAAATTTCTCACAAACACAAATGTATTTTCTACAAAAATTTTCATTTAATATAAACTTTAAACTGTGCCTTTACTATTTTTTCCCACTTCAGTACAGAATTGTGAAATCTGAGAAATACTTGCTTCGGAATCTCTATATAGAAATACACAAGTTTTAGAGGAGTGAACCTTTTAAGTAATTAAAAGAATTAACTAACAAAAACAATGTTTTCTGTGGAGAGAAGAGAGATATTCAGAGGGAGAAGGCATATAAAATGGCAGAGATGCACTATGAATCCTGAAAATCAAGGCATAACACATCAGTTCAGTTGAAGAGGATGGCTAGGACTAATGATAATAAAGGAAATCCTGGATGATTTAGTGCACATTAAATGCTTGTCTATTAAGATCCCTGTGTTAACTCAGTACTTTCTGTAATTTGTGACTATCGAAGGAAATGGATTCTGTGGAAAGTAAAGTGCACACATCAGACCCTTCTGAGCACGGAGTCATGCCAATTTTTTCTGCACAAAAGTGCTCTAATCGGGAATATGTGATCAGCTTATTGTAACCAATACTGAGGCAAAAGGTGGGCTACATGGTGCATAAGGCAGAAACAAAAGCCTCAATGCACAGGGTCTTGGATACAGGTGCAATGTCTTCTAAAAGTTCATGGAAAGCATGTAATAAAAAACTGGAAGGATTTCAAAAAACTTCTGTATCAAACTTATCTTTTAATTATATTTTTCCATGACCTTTTTATAGTACCCTCATAGGTAGATCATATTGGTATTTCACATTGGTTAATAACTAGGCAATACCATCACATATTTTCTCATGTACTTAAATAAAGTAATCTATACAGAGACTTACCAAGTATTATAAAATAGAACCTCGTGATCACACCATATTAAAAAAGTAGGGCAGAGTTTGTACTTGACAACACTGATGGAGGCAAAGGAATTGAGTTAAGAGAAAAGATGATGCCAGCAGCTTCTATTGAGCCAAGAGGAAGGGCTCTGGTGAACCCTCAAGTTCTGCATGCAGCTAGGCTGCACAAAGTCAGAGAAAGCTCCCTACGATTTTAAACGGATAATGCAAATTGAAAATGATATCAAATCTCATAATAATCTCAAGATCTGGAAAATATGAATGTACAGATCCTACTTTATTTTTCCTGGAAATTAACTTTCCTGGATCATCTCTGTACCTGCTGTTTTCTCCTTGGTATTGGACTGACTGCACTTGGAACTGCTATTCAGGTTTTCCATTATTTGCATCCTCTCCTCTGCAACCAGGGGCATTTCATACTTTTATGCTCTGCACTATGGCTCGGGAGGGCTACTTTACCACATACCGCCACAAAAATCAGTGCCGCTGATTGCTTGGGTGGGTGCCACAGTACTTTCACACAGCTCCCAGTGGTTCCATCCCACCTGATATACCCACTTAGAGACTCTCCAGTAGAGAACAAAATATTGCAAAAACAAATTGGAAGTCACTGAACAAATGAGGGTGTTAAGCCCAGTGGGGTGGACCAGAGGAACAGAACACTGCGGAGCTAATCAGAAAACCATGCAACCTGGGGACACAAAGACAGCTGAGCCTGTAACAATGGAGAAACTGCACAATGAATACTTCTGACGCCTTCACCTAGTTCAAATTTTTCTTGCCCGAGTTTCCTTAGAGAGAGAAAACATTGTTCTTGATGTGAAAAGACAGGATTTCAAGTCCCAATTGTGTTATTAGCAGCTTATATAATCCCGGGCAACGTGAGTGAACAATCTGTGGAGCCCTAGAAGAAGATAACACTGACTCATCCTACATTTGTGAGCATTTAACAATACCCGTGAACCAATTAGAAGCATAAAACTACAGACTTTATTTCTAGAAAGCTCTTGTGCATTCTTCAATAAACTGCACGATAAAGCCTGAAGACTGTAACTATACAGACATGGGACGATATTTACTGTGTCACTGATAGTTCTGGATCCAAACAAAATTCACTGAGAATGGTAACATTTCTCAAGATCAGGAATTAGCCTTCATGATCTTAGATACAATAAAATGCTTTCCTAGTGAAAACTGAAAATGAAGATCAAAACATCTGATAAATGTGATTTATTAAGAATGAGGTAAGCTACCATACTTAGTGACCTATCAACCTGAAAATTCAAACACAGTAAGAAATATTTGCAAGAACGACACACAGGACCTTGTTTTCAAGATGGAGTTGTAAGACTGTTATTTCAGAGATCCACACTGATGATTGAAACAGGAGCTTCTTTTGCATGGTTTTAGATAGCTCCAAAGAAAGGCCAGTAAGCATCAGTGTATGCTCTCGCCACCTTCACTTCTCCTTCCTGCCCTCCCCCCACTACCAATTACATCATCATTCATCTTTAAATGCCAGGAGTGGAAGAGCCTTACACTAACACTCTGTGGAGGACAGAAAAAATGGGTAGTTTCCTTTAACGACAGAGAGCAAGTTATGTCTAAGATGTTCTAAGAAAAGTCATTGATGATATCTGCTTACCTACCTTTACAATTGGATTAACCCTAGCACTGAGTAACCATTAACATGTAGGGTTGACAGAAAATAATAAATGTAGATTATTATCATTCAAAATGTCATAATGAGAATACTCAAATCATTAGAGTAATTTTTGACTTAAAATAATCTAAGATTTCACTTATAATCTTTTGAACAATTCTGATTTCACAAGAACTGATTCTAGTGGATTCTATCAAAGCAAGGAATGCAACCATTGACTGGTACTATGTAGTTAGCAAAGACATAATCATCACCTTTAGTTTTACAATTAAAAAGACCACCATTCCTCAAAAATGTGAACTGGGTAAGCATGTCAGAAAAAAAAAATAGTAACAACAGTGACAATTACAATGTGAAAGAGTTCTCAGGAAATGACAACATCAAATGTGAGACTTGCCGAAAGGTACTGATTAGCTATAGAAGAGTAAAAACATATCCAGAGAAAAAAGAGAAATGGTGAGACAAGAATCAACAAGATCAATACCTGTTGAGGCTAGCCTCGAAGGGTAGCAGTAACAGTAAGAGAACCCATTTCCATTACTTTGCCATCCGTGTCATGTAGAGATTACATGGGAGCCACAGCCTGATTCAAAGTGGTGAACTGCCTATGAGTGTGAACTTGTAAGTCAGAATATCTGCCTGTTAACTCTGCTCCCCATTCCCTAGATGTGGGATCTTATAAAGCGACTTACCTTCCTTACCTGCAAAATGGGAACATTATTACCTTTTTCACTGGCTTCTCATGGAGAAAATATGACGAGTTTAAAAATGTACACATGGGATGTGGTGAACACTTAATAAATGACAGCTCTCCATACAATGATTTTCAAATATAAAGCAAATATGACCAGACTGTATGGGGAAATTTCAAAATGTCTGTGGAACAATAGAACCAAAAGATACATTCGCCTTGATGTAAAATACTTTTAAAATCCATGCATAGTTTTTTCATATACACATTTTCCATTAACTTTCTTAAGATGCAATTTACCTTCTCATAAGTCTTTTTAAAAGTCATCTTAAGAGGGCATAGTTCTACCATGTCTACTACTTTTGTGTTTTTTTAATATTTATTTTATTTATCTGAAAGAGTTGAGAGAGCGAGCGAGCGAGCACGGGAGAGCGGGACAGAGAGACAGAGAATCTTCCATCTGCTGGTTCACTCCCTAAATGGTCACAGTGGCCAAGGCTGGACCAGGCAGAAGCTTCCTTCCCCAAATGGCTGAAGCTGAGCCGATCTGAAGCCAAGAGCTTCTCCAGGTCTCCCAAGTGTGTGCAGGGGCCCAAGCACCTGGGCCATCCTCTGCTGGTTCCCCAGGGGCATGAGCAGGGAGCTGGATCAGAAGTGGAGCAGCCAAAACACTGGCTCCTACTATTTTTAGTGTTTTTTAAGAGCTAGTTACTGAAGCCGGCGCCGTGGCTCAATAGGCTAATCCTCCACCTTGCGGCGCCGGCACACCGGGTTCTAGTCCCGGTTGGGGCGCCGGATTCTGTCCCGGTTGCCCCTCTTCCAGGCCAGCTCTCTGCTATGGCCAGGGAGTGCAGTGGAGGATGGCCCAGGTGCTTGGGCCCTGCACCCCATGGGAGACCAGGAAAAGCACCTGGCTCCTGGCTCCTGCCAGGATCAGCGCGGTGCGCCGGCTGCAGCGGCGGCCATTGGAGGGTGAACCAGCGGCAAAGGAAGACCTTTCTCTCTCTGTCTCTCTCTCTCACTGTCCACTCTGCCTGTCAAAAAAAAAAAAAAAAAAAAAAAAAAAAAAGAGCTAGTTACTGGATAATCCCAGGAAATATTAAGGACTCCTCTAAAAAGTATTTCAAATTTTGTAGGCTAAATTGACTCTTTTCTCCAATTCATAAACAAATCATTTGAGCTCAACACAAATGGAAACAGATCAAGTGTTTTCACTGTGGTTCCCCCATGCCCACCTACTCCTGCTTTCTGAAGGGTCAAGTCCTAAGTTGGAGATGAGGCTAGGGCTTCATTTAGATGTTCACGACCAATATACCAAGACAGCTCCATGAGGCTCCCTGTTTCTTGTCACTGCCATGTAATGTACTCATGTACTCTACTCTTCTTTATTACTCTCGATTCAATTTCACTTACATAAAAATAAGAAGAAAAGGGGCAGTGCTGTGGTGCAGCAGGTTAAAGCCCTGGCCTACACTGCTGGCATCCTATGTGAGTACCAGTTCAAGTCCTGGCTGTTGCACTTCCAATGCAGCTCCCTGCTAATGCTCCCGGGAAAGCAGCGGAGGATGGCCCAAGTCCTTGAGCCCTTGCACCCACCTGGGAGATCCTGAAGAAGCTCCTGGCTCCAGGCTTTGGATCAGCTCAGCTCTGGCTGTTGTGGCCGTTAGGGAGTAAACCAATAGATGGAAGACCTTTCTCTTTCTCTCTGTCTCTACCTCTCTCTTTATCTCTTTCAAATAAATAAATCTTAAAAAAAAAAAAGAAGAAAAAATAAAAGTTGCTGCAGTGGGTGTATGGTATACCAGTGACAATGTTGCTCAGGATATCCAAGTTCTTTATCTGAGATTCTAGATTCTATTCCCAGCTCCGTTCCTGATTCCAGTTTCCTGTAATGCGTACCCTTGAAGACAGGAGATAATGATTCAAGTATGTGGGCCTCCGCTACCCACGTGTGAGACTCAGATGGATTACTGGCTTCAGCTTGGCCCAGCCCTGCCTGTTGTGGGCAACTGGGGAATGAACCAGCAGGTAGGAGATGCCTCTGTGTCTCTCCCTTTTTCTTTCCCAGCCTCTACAAATGTTTTCTGCAGAACACACATTTTTGTTCAAACATCATCATGTTGATGTAATTCTGATTAATGTATTTATACTTCAAGTATCCTTTATGACAGGATAAACACATCCTTTAATCCTAAGTAGCACACCCTAGACTTCATGTAGAATGGGTATGACAATCTTGAAAGCCACAGATCTCACCAACTGTCTGGTATGTTAGCATGTAAGCAGGTCTCTTGTCTATTTCCACACCTGTCTATATTTAAGGACTGAGTCACATCAGCATAGCTTTCAGTTTCAAGGACTATATTGACATGTGGATTAAAAATCCTTTTTGGCCAGTAAGCCACACTTCTGAATATCTACTTGATCTGGTCTTCATTTTCTCTTGATCTCAATGTTATTTGCTGTAGAGACCACAGATGACAAAGTAAATGATGAGAACGCCTAGTTCTAAATCTCCCTATCTCCTGATGACTTGAAGAGTCTGTTTTTTGCTTTTATTGTTTCAGTCTATTTTTGATTTTATTGGTTTGTGTTGTTCTTTCTTCTGTTAGATACTCCCAAAATATGAGTTACAATTGTATTTGTCTTTGGAGACATAAAAAAGGAGAAATTTGTGGTATAAATGATTCCTCATTTTAGTTCTTTCACTAAATCTAGTTTTAAATTAAATAATAATTATTCTTGATTAATTATTCATATTAAGGATTGTATACTAAAGTAAATGGAATCATTGGGCAGTTCTGTAATGACACTAAGTCAACTCTTTCATACTCAGTTCACACAAACCCTAAAAATGTACAGGTTAGCGATCTGACTCCTCTCTTTGAAGCTGTATCAGTAACACACAATTGGATGTTACACTAATCGTCAAAGGAGTGTTTCAAAAGGGGGATTAGGGACATGGACCTAACATGCTAACAGTTTATGGCAGAAATCCACGATACCTGGAATGACAGCTATGGATGATGGAGACAGGCAGACTCAAGTTGGAAATGTTTGCTTCCACTCACTTTAAAAAACAGCCTGTTAGGACCTCCAGGTATCTTTGGTTTCTTTCCTTCCACTGTCAAGTGTCTGAAATGATTGATCTACGAATGCCGCCTTCATTTTTCACAACCATTCAATACTTTAATCCTGTGCAACCTGGTTTCTCACCAAGCCAATCTCCTGATTCTACTCTCTCAAAGGTCACTGAAAGCCTCCTTATTGCCAAATGCAATGGCCTTTTCTCCAACCTCATTTGTCTTCATGTTCCTACCGTGTCTGAGACACATTCTCCCCTTCCTTGAATCACTATTCCTCTTCTGCTTGGTATAATGCATTCTGATTCTCCAAAGGCTTTTTGATGCAACTCCTGCGTTTGTTCTAAGGTGTGTGGTCCTCAAGGCGAATTCTAGACCTTTATTTCCCCTGCTCTGCCTGCTCTCACTGACACTGCACATGTTGTCTCTTTGCAGCTTTCTCCTCTATGCTGCCAACTCCATCTACAGAACAACCAACACCTGTCAACTGTCAGGAACTGCCCCGCTTTTCAGCCCCTCAGACTCCTCTCCCAGTGAAAGTAAACCATGCTCCAATGATCTATTCACGCTGTAAAGACTGCCTCCTCGTCTTGACACAGACCACTTAAGAGGTCTTAATGCTGACTGAGGGTTTCTCACTTACAGACAAAGTTACTCTTAGAAGTCACGGCTTCTAGTAGCCTGAAGTCCTTTTTCTTTCCCCACTCACTGTCGACCTGATTCAAGACCACTTGCATCCTTTATGTCTTGTTGAACTTCTGGGACTCCTGTCTTAGCTGCAGCATTAGTTTTGACAGAGAGTCCTATCAGACTCCTGGCCACTTGATTCAAGTTCCACACAACACAGTATCACTGCTTTTGAACAGGAGGTGGGGGGGGGGGGTGTTAAGTGGCTTTTAAGACACTGGCAATAAAGCGAAGGATCTGCACAAGGCCTGTTTTTTTTTTTTTTTTTTTGATAGGCAGAGTGGATAGTGAGAGAGAGAGACAGAGAGAAAGGTCTTCCATTGCCGTTGGTTCACCCTCCAGTGGCAGCCTCGGCTGGCACGCTGCGGCCGGCGCACCGCGCTGATCCGATGGCAGGAGCCAGGTACTTCTCCTGGTCTCCCATGGGGTGCAGGGCCCAAGTACTTGGGCCATCCTCCACTGCACTCCCTGGCCACAGCAGAGAGCTGGCCTGGAAGAGGGGCAACCAGGACAGAATCCAGCGCCCCAACCAGGACTAGAACCCCGTGTGCCAGCGCCGCAAGGCGGAGGATTAGCCTAGTGAGCCGCGGCGCCGGCCTAGGCCTGTTTCTTAAACATGTTTGCTAGTTGTCCTTCCAACTTGGAACGCTGTCAGACTCAAAGCTTTCAAAAACACATTCTACAAGACATTCATCATTCACAGAATGACGCACAGTTTTACAATGCTATTTTACCTCTCACATACCAATGTTCCCTCCTGTTTTTTACACATTCCCACAACCTTGTCCACCTCCACCTGAATATCCAACTCCTGCCTTCCTTACTCCCTTCCTGGGAGACGTATTTAGGGTCATGTACATAAGTTGGCTGTGCTTTTGACCAGAGATGTGTGACCTTTCTTTACTGTGTCAAACTTACTTTCTTAGGACATTAAAATTCAGGATTCTGGGATGCTAGGCAGCATGTGCTAGGCACTCAAACTACAGAAGAAAGCATCTGGGAGTCTGGGATGTGAGCAGTCTTCCGTTCTGTAAAGAAATATGCACCCAGATGACATCAGGAAAGAGGGGAGTGATGCAGGTGCACACGAAGAAGCCTACTGGGCACAGGTAGCTCAGAGTCATCACGAGAAGAGAAGGGAGACGCTGCCCATCACCCCTTTCTGATGGTCTTTTGTTTTATCATGAGCAAGCTAGACAGGATTATCAATCTGACCTTTTGATGTTGTTTCCCCCACCTTCTGACTGTCAGCTGCTGTTCTGTGTCTTTGCCTACCCCCCCCACACACACACAAAAATTGTACAGTCAACCATCACAGTTTCTCATGTCTGCCTCTCTTGGAGTCCCCCTCCTGGCTGCTGTGGCAAGAGGTTTGTGACTTAAATAAATTTTGCTTTGCTCACTGTCTTGTCTGCTTAGCAATTCTTTCACTGGACACAAAGAATTGAGGCCGCATTCTAAAAGACACTCATCTTTCTTTGCCGTCATTTTACCCATAACAAGTAGACTTCTGGTAGTTATAAATATGGGTCTCCGGGTTCTAGTCCTGGTTGGGGCGCCGGATTCTGTCCCGGTTGCTCCTCTTCCAGTCCAGCTCTCTGCTGTGGCCTGGGAGGGCAACAGAGGATGGCCCAAGTGCTTGGGCCCTGCACCCGCATGGGAGACCAGGAGGAAGCACCTGGCTCCTGGCTTTGGATCGGCACGTAATGGCCATTTAGGAGGTGAACCAACAAAAGGAAGACCTTTCTCTCTCTCTCTCTCTCTCTCTCACTAACTCTACCTGTCTAAATAAATAAATAAATAAATATGGGTCTCAAGTGAGACAACCAGTCAAATGCAAGGTCATGATTTCATCCTCTGTACACCATCTTCCCTAGTTACTATTACCACTTCCTGAGTCACAGAAATTTCAGTGCAAACATGGCTTTCAGTCGTACTATTCTGTACTACTGACCGAGCGTCCCTCACGTTCTATGTCTGTTATTCACATTTCACCATTGAGTTCACGAGCTTCTGTGATGAGCACCATGTCTTTACTTTTTCTGTATTTCCAAATATACCATGAGCTGCTGCTTCATAACAGCTTTAACAACGTATGCATTTGGAATCTCAGAAGTGGAAACATAATTGTTATATAAATTTTACACAGAGAAAATGTAAGTGTAAGCACATGAATATGTTGACTCCGAAAATAGACAAGATATGCAAACGTCCCAAAACTAGTTTGTAGCGGTTAAAAAACTATTTAATGATACATCATGATTCTTAGGGTGAGATTACTTTTTGTGATATTTTATTTGAAAGGTAGAGACAGATAGAGATTGAAGTCTCCCTTCTACTGGTTCACTCCCCAGTGTACACAACAGCCGTGACTGGGAAAGCCAGAGGTTGGTCCTGAAAAATCCAGTTTGGGTCTCACAGGTGAATGACAAAATGCAACTACCTGAGCTACCACCTGCTGTCCCTCCACCAAGGGTATGTATTAGCAGGAAGCAGGAAGCCTAATTGTGGGCTGAAATCTAGGCATGCCCATCCGTACGCAGGCTTCCTGACTGGTGTGTTAAACCCTGCCAAACACTTGTCTAGATTTTTGTGATTGTCCCAATTTGTGTGATTTTAAAAAGGCATATACAAATGCTTCTTTACTACTTACTGACAACATTCTTGCATCACACTACAATGCAGGCTCTAAAAGCTGCTGTTTAGAATATCTTCAGATGATGGATACATAAACAAGAAAAAGCTATATGAACAATTACAGGGGACTTGTCAATTTCCTGTTGGGGAAAAAGTCTTGGGAAAGTGAAACAGTTTACAGCTTTACTGCCCTCTGCAGCTGCAGAAGTGTGAAGGCAAAGCACCTTAGTTTTCAGGCCTTGGAAAAAAATAAGGTGGGTAAGGGGGTTGGGGGGAAATGGACTTCCAGAGAGCTGTGAATAAAAACTCTCGCCAGAGTCATGCATTTTGCAACACCTACAGGTACAGGATTCCAGTATCATTCCCTCCAATACAAACAACATTTTAAGCACTGAGTCAAATGACCTCCATGATATTAAGAGGCCATCTGGGGCCGGCGCCATGGCTCACTAGATTAATCCTCCGACTGTGGTGCCAGCATCCCATGTGGGCACCGGGTACTAGTCCCGGCTGCTCCTCTTCCAGGCCAGCTCTCTGCTGTGGCCCAGGAAGGCAGTGGAGGATGGCCCAAGTGCTTGGGCCCTGCACCTGCATGGGAGACCAGTAGGAAGCACCTGGCTCCTGGCTTCGGATCAGCGTAGCTCTAGCTGTAGCGGCCATTTGGGGGGTGAACCAACAGAAGGAAGACCTTTCTGTCTGTCTATCTGTCAAAAAAAAAAAAAAAAAAGAGGCCATCTAACTATTTAGTAGTAACTTCCTGACTCCAACTGAGAAGTTAAGGCAGCCTGGCTTTTTCTCTGTGCTCCCACAAATGGAGCGGACAAACAGATGTAGCACACAAGCCTGTGATGGTGGAAATTTAGACACTCCCTGTTACCCTGTTCTACCTCCTGTCCCTCAGCCCCCATCTCATGAACTTCAGCTTTGGAGCAATTTGATCACTCCTAATTTAAAGCCATCCCAAAGGGCAAACAGAAATTACAATGAAGATCCTAATTCTCCCCGCTGAAAATAATGGAAGGGATTTTTCCCTTTCCTTTTCCAGCACTTCCTTTAGGAGAATGTGAATTCTTTCCAGCCAAAGCCTCCCTACAGAGCTACCTTCTATCATGAAGATAAATACATTTCCTTGAATAAAGTCACCTAACAAACATGGTCACCTAATTACCAAGCAAACGTAAACTATGTGTGACAATGGTATCATCGCGTTTTCTTTCTTAAGGACTAATTATCATTTAGCCTGAGAACATGTATGCAATGGTTCTGTCTGACCATACAAAAGGGTGAAACTAGCCTTTGCAGTCACTGTTGTGGATTGCTGTGCTGCCCACTTCACTTTGGGACGATGCTTATTCCACAATGAAACTATTCTGTTCCTTTCTTGCTGTTGTAGAGAGGTTTTCTGGTTTGATAGAATATTTTGTTTTTCATTATATTTTCCCAACACCTCCTCTTGGCTTCTGAACACCAGTTTCTCCTGAATTATCTCTTGTGTCTCAGTATGCTTATTATTGATCTTGATTGAAATAGCTGCCACAAAGGGGTCTAGATTTTTCAATGTCTGATCTCTCTTCACCTTTCCAGTCCTTGTCCTGGCACGTTCTAGCCCTATTAAACCCCACCCAGACAGACTTCGCACATCAATCTCTTCGTTGTAAATTGCTTAGGTTTCATGATCCCAAATGATTTTCTGGCTGTAATTTCATGTGGAATACACAGGTTTGTTCTGCCAAAGGGGAAAACCGCACTAGTCTATTCCAGAATTCCTGTTGTGCAATATGACCGTGAATTCTCATCACAAACTAGTCCTGCATTGTTTACCATCTTTTTTACGAATGAGTTTCTGTGGGAGGTGAGAGTTAAACTGTGCCCAAGAAGGATGATCCAATCAGAGTATTTCTGAGGTTTCAAGCTGTGAAATTCAGACCCAAGAGGATGTCATTTTTGGGCCTCCATGTTTGACAGCCTGTTGAGCTGCCTTGGTTATCAACCTCACCTTACTTCCAAAATATGTTTAAATTGCACTTGTTATAGCATAATTTGTATATAAACAAAACACATTATTAACACAACTCATTTCTTTGATCTTGGTTTTTTAATCATAAAACATTAGGTTTGATCTTGATTATCTCCAAGTCATTTCCACGGTAATATATGTGAGTCTGCAAATCTTCCCATAATTTCTAATGTCAACATTACCAAATACTAGGAACACCCAGGCACATATACACGACTAGTGACAGGCATTCTATTTTTCCCTTCTCAAGCTGTTGCTACTATATACCTCTCTGCATCACAGGCAGTATAAAGATCCAACACAAGCAACTTAACAGCACTAGTTAAAGTTGCTTTTTTTTTTCCTAATTTTTGCAAGTCACATTCCTGGATCTATTTTCTCCAGTTAAAAATTCCATTTTATTACCTTATTATTAAATTTTCTTTTTTCATTAATTATTCTTATAGGTCTCAAAAGGGGAGAGGGCTTGACTATGCTGTTTTTGGTATCCTGTGAGCTGAAGTGGTGCATGTGGGGAGCAACTGAGACTAGACTAAGTTACTGGAATTAAGACTAATTCTATGCATCTGCTCTCCCACAATATGGCGCTGAGGGAGTAAACTTCTACGCAGCTGCCTCTCGCCAATTTGACTGATGAGCTGCAGGAGCTGATCCTGCTCCTGATTGGAGGAGAGCAGCGTACTTGGCGTGTGGGTAGCAGAGTTGGGATTGGTGGAAGAGGACTATAAAGGAGGAGAGAGACAACATGCACCAGGAACATCTGAAGGAACACCTGTGCAACCCCTGAGAGAGCCGGCCGGCGGTGTGCCGCTTCTCCGCGGAAGCAGGGAAAGTGGCAGGGGGAGCCGCCCCTCCACGGAGGTGGAGGGGTCAGCAGCCAACCCAGGAAGGACCAGCAGCAAACCCGGGAAGGGCCGAGCAGACAAAAGAGCAGCGCAGGGTCCAGTGTCGTTCCTCCGCGAATGGGGGAGCGACAGGTGCACATCTTAGTACTTCTATTTCAAAGACAGTGACATCAAACTAAGTTTGGCTCTATCTTATCAAACTTTCAGGATTTCATAATCAACTCTGAGACCTTCAGAGAGGGGTATCAAAGGGAGGGTATGTGTTAATTAACAAGTAAATGAACGAACAAATACCTAAGGGAATACGTAAGTAAGTTGTATAGGATGAGGTTGCAGTGAGAAAAAAAATCTCAGTTAATTATTAAGGTCAAAGAGGCAAAGAAAAAATAGAGCTTAGAGGTCATTATCTTTTGTCATGAAGCAAATGATCTGACATTTAAAGTGATGGGAAATTATAGCTATACGATACTGTAATGCAAGATCTAATTTTTGCTGATGTCTCAGGCTGAACCACATCAAAATGTTGATTATGTTGACACTTATGCAACTCAGCCTGGAGTCCTGGCCAAATTTCAGGGAAAGCTTTGTTCATTCAACAAGTATCTCTGAGTGGATGATACAAGGATGAACAAACTAAATTCCCACTTTGCCTACAAGAACCAGATAGACTCTCTGGGCACAAAGTTCAGAGATGCTTTGCTGAGCTGCATACACCTTGGATGCTTTTGGAACCTTGTTAAGAAGAAAGGCCAGAAAACAAGGTGCTATTTGCATCTCTTTGAACACATCAAGAGCAGCTACACACAGCAAACTGGCTGAGCCTACATTTCCATTTAAGCTTGCTTTTCAGAGGTAGGCATATTTTCAACATACAAAAACAACCTAAGAATAAAGATCTGATGAGTGAGACTTCAGAATCCAAACAAAAAGCACATAAATCTGTTACTGCCTGAACAGACACCAAGATCACATTTAGGGAAATGAAAAGGCTTAGGAATGTGGGAATCATTCCTATTTGGGAATCTCATTACTTTTACTTCTTCACCAGTCAAGAGAATTCTAGAGGGAAAAAACAGACCTTCCCAGGGCTTTCTAAGAAGACTTTGTGGCTAAAAGACAAGTTAAATTTCCACAGTACTAAAAACTAAAATGTTAGGTGAACCCTAAATTGTTTCTAGCTAAATAACAGATAACAATAATCAGAGACAGCATCAAGGGCTACAAATAATTAGCTGCGTCAAAAATCCATGCATGTTTTCTAAGATTGACAGATTTGAAGAATAAAACTTTATAGATGCTTTAATTGTGGAGCCTAAATCATTCCTTTCCTTAACCTTCAGAATCTGTGTATAGGTTGCAACAATATAACTTACTTCTGCATATACTGTTGCTTATATAGATGGGAATCACTTTTTCAAAATTTTCAATTTATAATTTTTGTTTTATACAAATTGAAGTTTTCTGATTTCAAAAATATAACTCAACTCTTAATGCATGAATGTTCTCCTAGTTGCCACTGAAAAACTAAAGTATCATAGATAAGACATATGTGTGTAGAAAGGTACATTTATAATCAGTTGAAGCAAACTTCCAAAAACAAGGCTCAAGGCCTCTTTTTGCACAGCCTATTCCCAAGGAGGGCCCTACCTCTAGTTTTTATTTGCTGTTTTAAATTCTGTTTATTTAAAAGGCATTCCCTCTTCCCCTCAAAACTATATGAAACTTCAGGGTCCATTGAAATCTGAACTTAACATTGATAGTCACTTAACAATCTGCCTCTATAGGAACTCCAGCTGTTGGTGCTCTTGTCACTACAGAGAAAATCCTGCCATTTTTGTGCCTTCCTCAGAGATGAGGAAACCCATCTGCAACCCAACCAGTCATTCTGATTCACCAGGACACTAAGAATTTTCCCAGAAAAGTGACATTTGGCACTGAAATACAAGCAACTTATCAGTAGAATTCGGGTTGGACAATGGTTTAGTCAAAGAGAAGAGAAAAATTAGGTCCACTTAGTCATGTCCTCCGCTTTTTAACCTGCTTTTTCTGGCCTTATTTTTCCTCTATGAAAATCAAAATGCAAAATTTTTACTTCTATCAGAGTAAAAAAAAAAGCCACAAAAGGAAAAAAAATACAACAAATTGCTATGTACTTGTTAGCATCAACATTATTTTTCTGCTTTTGCATCTGTTCAGTCATCTGAACTTGTAAACCACACAAAGAAGTAGGAATAATATTTTTTGTTTTGAAAATCAACTGAATCACTGAGACTTCCAAAAAACAGCTGAAGGCCACATGGTTTTTATAGCCTGAAATTCTTGAATTAGAACACAACGGATCACCTAGTGGGCATCTGAAACCTCCAGACTTCAAGTATTTACCAATCAGAAACTATCTGGAGGTTAACCTTGGCTTTCATAGAAATTAAATAAATCAGGAAGCTCATCTTATACACACAGTTATTTATGACAACTAAATAGTAAAACACTGTCCTTGTCCCACACAGAAAGACCACTGAATTTCTGCCTGAAGGTACCACATAAATAGAATGCAAAGAACACTTAGTGTTTTCCTTCATACATGTTAGTACACTGCCCTTTCATGGTAGTTAGTAGGTCTCTTTAAAGTCATCATCATCTAATTTGCAAGTTGCATGACTACATAACCATTAAAATCCATGAGCTTATTCATATCATTAGAATGTAAAGTGTCCAATGAGAACAAAAGATTATGAATTAGTCTCAAAAACAAAATTTTTATAAAGTTTATAAATAAATTATCCTAACTGAAAATGGAAAGTCATGCAATAGTGACAAAAAAAAAAAAAAAAAAAAAACTCTGATATGCCTAGACACTAACAGGGTGTCTCAAATTAAAACAAAGTAGATGCCTTCCAAAAAGAATTCTGACAGAATACTTCCAACTGTTTACATTGTTTTGAAAATAAGTCCCCAAAGTTACAACTTTACCTATTTTTCTGTAGCTTTCTACAGAAAATCAAGAAAATGTCACCTTATAATACATGTATCTACAAACAATATTTTACCTGTAACATTTAAATTTGTGACTTCATGGCAAGTACCAAACAGTAATACTAAACATGTCGAAGGCAATAATATTGAATCTGTGAGTATAAAGTTAATAAAGTTACTGGAAAATGATATGAATGCAACTTTTGGGACTTATAAACTATGCCAAGTAAAAGGCACAATGCTTAAGTTATGAGTAATTCACAAATCAATAATTAACTTACTACATCATAGGTATACAGTATCACTTCAGAATGAGTTCACACACAATTCTAACTCAAATCACATTCAAGTATAAAAACATTATAGTCACCATTTTCATTTAAGTTCATTGTAGTAATCACAATGCTTAATTATATGCTAAGTTTGAAAATAAAGGACTTCTTTTTCTTTCAACTGTGAATTAGCTAGCAATTTATGTCATGGGCTTCCCTATTTACTTCAGTGTGTAGTAAGTACAGAGGAAAAGACTAAACCAAAGTCTGATTATTTTCTGACTTGTAAAGCAGTTTATATGGTTCCTAAGTGTTGGGATACTTAAAACTGAGGTTAAATAGTAGACTATGTATTAATATTTTTAAGGCTATACATAAGTCAATATTCACTAACAAACATAATGAACAACTTCAAGTAAATATGCATCATTTTCCTAATAATAAGTATTTTTTAAAGTTAAGGAAATTTAAAGTATTTTTTTACTTTTTTTCATTTTTTCACTTACTCATAGATAATAATCAACTATGGTGGAAAAGTTACCTAACTTTAAAGACAAAATAAAGTATAGGCAAACCAATGGATTCTGTTTTCTCTATGTAATAGATATATAGAAAACTTTCAGATTTTTCTGTGGAGATAACTATGAATATATTATATGCACATCTAAATATATGCAAATATATTTACATATAAATAGAAGCTAACACATGCAAATACATAGTTTAAAAACCAATGCTGTAAAACAGAGTCATAGATACAATGAGAAAGCAGTAGGTGCTGATGGAAGACAATCAGATTGAGAGAAGTATAATAGTTCTTAGCTGAATTTGTATTATCAGTTATGTGGATTTCTCTCACCTATTTAGATACTTCAATAATTAGCAATATCCAGTAATTAACAATTATACAAACCTTAAGGTTCTAAGAACTCTGACATATGCTTAACACTTTATAGCTTTATATGTAGTTGCTTCAGTCAGCAACACAGCAAATTCCTTGATAATTGATATTTACATGCAACTGAATTTACCTGCACCTGTACACTAACTTCACCTGATTTCATTATAGAAGAAAGGTTACTCTTTCAACAATTAGGATCTACTTATGTTCACTCTCTGTCTCTCCAGGAATTCTTCCTTCTCCAGTCAGGAAAGAAAACCAGGTTTGGACAGCAAGTTTATCATTGACAAAACAATGGGTAATACTGAGAAATAAATGTGTTGCAATAGAAATGAGGGAATTACAGGAGAGAAATGTTAAACATATAACCAATGAAGAAAGAAAAGTGCCCATCTTAAAGTCACATAAAGAATTCTCTTAAAGAGTAACATACAGAATTAACTGAAGAGTCACATATAGAATTATCAAAGCAGAAGAAGGTGAAGAGGAAAGAGGACAATGAAGTCTGACGTAGGTTCACTGTATCCAACTATGGGGGATAAGGCGTTAAGGGACCAACAGAACTGTGAAACAGGAAACACAGAAAAGGGAATTGGGGATTATCCATTTTCATAGTCAGAAGAGGAAGAACGGGGAACTATATGCATAGTTCAATATCTGAATTCTCAAAATAAGCAGCTACGGCTCCTTTATCTTAGAAGGAAATTTCCTTCCATCTGCTTTGAGGCCTCAGACAGCCATGAACACGACTGGCTCAGGTTCTAAGACACTGCATACCATGACAGGCTCGGCTGCCCAGCTCTAGGGAAAAGCCCTTTCTGCCCCGGGAAGCCAGCCGAACACATTCAAAGGTGTCAGAGCAGATGGACTGAAGCGTGTCGATACACAGTGAAGCACCCAGCCAGCACTGGGCAGCCCATAACCATCTCTTCTCCTCCATGAGGAGCTTAAAAAACACTCAGGAAACCAATTGTGTCTGGTGAAAGTAAAGATGATGGTGGGTAAAAATACATGGTAATTATCAAATATAAGTAGCCAGCTTTGGGATTTCAGAAGCAAGGAAAACCAGCACAGGTCAGCTGATTGTCAGAGAAGGCAGCCATGAGGAGGTAGTTCTAGTCTTCATCCAGCTCTCTCTATGTGGTGCAGAGAGCATATAATTAGGCAGAGACACCTAAAAGGCTGACCCGTGGCACAAGAAGAGATGTTTCTCCAATTTGCTTCCCTTCTATTCTCACATTACTCTTCCAGTTCTAACGTGCAATGTTCTGGCAAAAATAATCTCGTTGACAAAGCAATCGTATTTGGAAAAAAATAGAAGTGCATTTATAATTACATAATTATTATGAAAAAATATATACTAGAACAAATATCCCTGTGTTATTTCTTTTTCTGCCTACTTCACAATTTCAAGTCAAAATCTTCATTCTTCAACATTTATCCCCATGGTCTCTGGCTTCCAGATGCAGCATTTAATCTCAATTCTCCCCCAAACTCATTCAAATTTATATTAAATGTCTAAAGTCCTTTTTTATGACTATTTTTTTCCTAATAATTTTTGCAACTTCTCTCTCTCCACTTTTTTTTTTTCTTTTTTTGACAGGCAGAGTGGACAGTGAGAGAGAGAGACAGAGAGAAAGGTATTCCTTTGCTGTTGGTTCACCCTCCAATGGCCGCCACAGCCGGCATGCTGCGGCTGGTGCACCGCACTGATCTGATGGCAGGAGCCAGGTGCTTCTCCTGGTCTCCCATGGGGTGCAGGGCCCAAGCACTTGGGCCATCCTCCACTGCACTTCCTGGCCACAGCAGAGAGCTGGCCTGGAAGAGGGGCAACCGGGACAGAATTCGGCGGTGCCCCAAGCTGGACTAGAACCCGGTGTGCCAGCGCCACAAGGCGGAGGGTTAGCTTAGTGAGCCGCGGCGCCGGCCTCTCTCTCCACTTCTAATTTATGCAGAATAAATTTAGATTGCTCTCTCTATCCCATTATATTTGTATATTTCTACCAGGCTCTAGCCAGAAGTCTATCACACACATTTGTTTATCTGATAATAAAGTATATTTTGTAGGGGTTATATTGTTGACACTGAACAAAATACTGGGAGGAAACAATAGATAAGCTTTAAAATCATTTATGGCAAGGCATATGGTTTTTCCTCTGTGTCATCAGTACTGTTACAGATACTCTCCTTATTGAAAAATTAATATCAAAATAAAAACATACTATTCAACATTAATTTTAAAATAATTTCATTTATTTATTTGAAAGGCAGACAGACACACACACATACCCCGCAGAGCACCTAGCCAGTGGTTCACCTGCTCCATGTCCACAAGATCAAGGGCTGGGCCAGTCCAAAGTCAGGAGCCAGGAACTGAATATGGGTCTCCCACATGAGTGGAAAGGATCCATCTTCTTAAGCATCACCTACTCCTTGTCAGGCAAACATTAGCAGGAAGCTGGCCTGGAGAGCGGAGCTGGGAGTGAAACCCATGCACTCTGACACAAGTGGCAGGCATCCCAACGGCAGCTTCACTGCTGTGACAAACGCCCACCCCCATTATTAATTCTCACTCCATTCATGTTTATCAGGTGCAGTAGGGTTACAAGGATCTTCAGAAGGCTACACTTGAAAGCAAAGTCTATTAAGGAAGAGAACAAAACCAGATATAACTAAACCAGGCATTCATAGCTGAGGGTACCCTAGGATCAAACACTGAGCCATTGTGGGTAGGAGGGTAGAGGGACAGAGAAACCAGGTTTTGTTCAGTTTGCCAGAAAAAGGCAATAATGTAGCCTAGTTGCATAGAAACAGCATGATCACACTTAAAGACCTAGGTATTCACAAAAATGCTTGGATTTTTTTTTAACCAACAAATTCCCATGCAGTTTGGCTCTGTGCATATGTCAATATTATCTGATTAAACGGAATCAAACTGTGATTTGGGGTTATGACCATATGTTTGGCATCAGGCTACTTGGCAGCAAACAGCTAGCCGGGCTGGACAGTTGTTGTACGGCCCTCTGTGTGCACAATCGGATCAATGCACTCAGAATCTGAGGTGTTTTGCAGCTGTACCTCCTGCACCATCTCCTGAGAGCTGTCCTTCTGACAACCCCATGACAGTCGATGTCAGGTCTGCCTGGGCCACTAATTACCTGTCTTTTGCTGACTAAAATAACTGATAAATTATAATGTCTATTGAAACATAAGATTTATTCATTGAGAGGCAGAATTAATGCAAGAGTTCTCGTAGGAGTGACAGAGAAGAGACACCAAACAAGCAATATTCAAATGCCTCTGGACAAGCAAAGCTCCTGGTTCTAGGACAGGAGATCTAGAAGTCTGAAAATCAGCGGCCAAGAAATTCTAGTTTGTGGCAGAAACCATTAAAACAACCATGTGGTTTTCCTGTGTTTACCTTTTATGCGTTAGGGGCAATACTTGAGTTTTTCTTTTTCTTTTTTTTTCTCATGGGATTTCATTCAGCAAATTAAATTTTGTTTTGCTACCTATGTTCCTAAATCTGACACAGGCAGCATTAGCACATCTTTGAAAGTCCCCTGGGGGCCAGCACTGTGCCACAGCCAGTTAGGGTACTTCCTGCAGTGTTGGCACCCCATATTGGAGCCCTGGTCCAAGTCCCAGCCCCTCTACTTCCCATACTGCTCCTTGCAAATGAGCCTGGGATGGCAGCGGAAGATGGTCCAAGTGCTTGGACCCCTGCCACCCATGTAGGGGATCAGGGTGGAGATCCTGGTTCTTGCTTTAGCCTGGCCTAGCCCCAGCTGTTGTAAACATTTGGGGACTGAATGAGTAGAGAGCTCTCTTTCTCCCTCTTCACTCTGCCTTTCAAATAAAGTAAATAAATATTAAAAAAAAAAAAAAGAGTTGCAGAGCTCAAGTTAGAATGTTGAATCCACAAACCAAGTGGTAGTGTGACCACTACGTTCCCACAAGGCTTATTTACAACAAGTTAATAATTATCTTACACTAGGTCAGAATCATCGGAGGCAGAGACAAAACACAGAAAAAAAAAAAGAAGACGAAAGTTACTCCAACAGCCCCTTCCTACTGGCTCTAAGTAGAAGTGTGCACTTGGCCTCGAGGGTCACATTTCCAACTCACAAGGAGCACTTATGCCTCTGTGCTTCACTGCATGTTGTAGAAGTCTTTCAGTCTACAAAGTATACTCATTCTGTAATGTTTGTAGGACAAAATGGATAAGGAAGAATCAGAGAAGAACGTAAAAAAGGAAACAAAAAATGAATTGCTTTCCTTCAAAAACGGTGTTTTGCATTTTTCTACAGCTCCACACAGTTTACAAAACACTAAGTGCATATGTCTTATTTTGGTCTTTAAAACTGCATGCAATAGAGAAATTACAAATTAGAATAAGGGAACACAATTAACTTCCAAAACGTATCTATTAGGAAGTACAGCCAATGTTTCAAAATTCTTCTCTTCTGTTTCATGAACAAACAGTTGCTAATACGCTGTGTGACTATTCTTTGCCTATTCAGGCTGTGAATTTTCCACAGTTGCATTTGTTTAGTTACATGGCACCATCATTGAACTCCCTTCTGTATGTAATTTCTCCACAGTGACTTGCTTTTTCCCGCTCAACTTAAAGTCATTCACAAAAAAAAGTAAAAATAAAAAAAATTCACAAACTTTTCCACAAAATAAAAAAAAAAGGCAGCCTCTCCCAACACTGTCTCTCTGTAGCTCCCATGCTCCCATGCTATGGGACCTCTTCCCCTCATTCTTTTTTAAGATTCATCTCCTGCCCTCCATTTCCATGACCATTCACTGGCAACTTGGTCTTGTGCTTCCCAACGCCATAAAAGCTCTCTGAATACACTCCAGATTCCCTACCTGCTAATTCAGGTGGGCACTGTCTCTTCTTGACCAGATTAACATCCCTGCCACATTTGACACAGTTTTCCTCTTCCTCAAAGATACTTTTCATTAGTCATTCTGCAACAGGGCACCGCTGTCTCCTTTCACTTTCTTATTGATTCCTTGTCAGTATTCTTTGAAATCTCCTTGCTCTGTGCTGGCTACATGAATGTCAGATGATCACACCCACATTCAACACGGCCGACTTCTCGGATTTCTCCCTCTCTTTTTCGTCACAGCAATCCATTCTTCACCAGGACGGTGCATTCAACTAACTCCTCACTTGCAAATGCCAACCTGTCCTCTCAGTTGTAACTACCATGGTCTTAACTCATTTCCCCACTATCTATCACTTGTATTACATGGATGACTACAGAGTTATGGTAACAGTTCTTGTTTTTATTTTTTATCACTCACACCATCATCAACATTGACAAGCACCACTCATTCATCCTCCACAAATTCAAATAGTACTTTCCAACTTTACCTGAAAATCAAGGCCCCAACTCGTTAAAATGGCAGGTTCATTTTTTAAAAGGATTTATTTATTTAAAAAGTAGAGTTAGGGAGAGAGAGAGAGAGAGGGAGGGAGGGAGAGAGAGTGCTGGGTTCCTGAACCAGGACCCCGACATGTTGAGATGCGCACCCCAAAGACTGATTCCAAACCAGTAGATGCAACACGCAAGAGGATTTATTCAACGTCTGCGCAGACGGGCCTCTCGACAGCACAAAGCCATCCAAAGAAGAAGCCCCGAACAGTTGTTAACGAGCATGTTTAAAGGGAAAAACCACACAATTTACTTAATACACACAATTTACACGCTAATTGGAGGGTTTAAATGATACACACATGATTCACACACTGATTGGAGGATTTAAATGAGGGGGTTAGTGGTGGGAAAATTTTTCTGGCTATCGCAGGAGTCACTTTAAGACTTTAGGGTGGTTCTGAGGCCAGAGTGCTATTTAGGACATCCGCCATTCTATGAGTCTGCTGAGTATCTCACTTCCCATGTTGGATCACTCTCCCCTTTATTTATTCTATCGGTTAGTGTTAGCAGGTACTAGACTTGTTTATGTGCTCCCTTTGACTCTTAGTCCTTTCATTATGATCAATTGTGAACTGAAATTGATCACTTGGAATAGTGAGATGGCATTGGCACATGCCACCTTGATGGGATTGAATTGGAATCCCCTGGTATGTTTCCAACTCTACCAATTGGGGCAAGTCAGCCCGAGCATGCCCCAAATTATACATCTCTTCCCTCTCTTATTCCCACTTTTATGTTTAACAGGGATTACATTTCAGTTAATTTTCAACACTTAAGAATAACTGTGTGATAATTACAGAATTAAACCAGTCATATTAAGTAGAACAGACAAAAAGGCACTCGGATCTGGCTGAAAAGCCCATGAGAGTATTTCAGGCATGGAAAGCCAAGGCACTCTGGCAAAAAGATCTCTGTGAGTGAGATCCCAGTGGAAAGAACAGGTCTTCAAAGAGGGAGGTGCCTTTCTCTGAAGGGAGGAGAGAACCTCCACTTTGACTATGACCTTGTCTAAACAAGATAAGAGTCGGAGAACTCAAGGGGCTTCCATAGCCTTGGAAACTCATGACTGGTGCATAGGGAGATTATTGATGCCATAAACAGGAGTGTCAATTTGTAAAGTCAACAACAGGAGTCACTGTGCACTTACTCCTCATGTAGGATCTCTGTCCTTAATGTGCTGTACACTGAGGCTTAATGCTATAACGAGTACTCAAACAGTATATTTCACTTTGTGTTTCTATGGGGGTGCAAACGATTGAAATCTTTACTTAATGTACATAAACTGATCTTCTGTAAAAAAAAAAAAAAAAGAAATTATCAATTCCCAACTTGACTCTCACTGGGATTAAACATGACAATAGGTCTGATCTGATTTCATCATCATTTAAAAAAAAATCATCTATTATTTTTCACTTTATGTTTTTGTGTGGGAACAAACTGTTGAAATCCTTACTTAAGGTATACTAAGCTGATCTTCTGTATATTAAGATAATCGAAAATGAATCTTGATGTGAATGGAAGGGGAGAGGGAGTGGGAAAGGGGAGGGTTGTGGGTGGGAGGGACGGTATGGGGAGGAAAGCCATTGTAACCCATGAGTCGTACTTTGGAAATTTATATTCATTAAATAAAAGATAAAAAAAAAAAAGACTTTAGGGTGGGATATCTGCTGCTCGCCAGAAGGTGCTCTGCAACTAGGAGTTATCGCAAAGCCTTGAGGCGGGGTTCCTGCTGGGAACCACATCTCAAGTGACAGCTGGTGCCTAGGGCTCTTTCTAGGAACTAGCACACTAAGTGGGGCAAAGGTTACTTCTAAGAATTAACTCACTAAGTAGGACAAAGGTTACTTCATCTGGGACGGAGTGGAGTGGCTCTTCAAGAGTACTACCAACTGCTGGTTCACTCTCCACAAGGCTGCAATGGCTGGGGCTAGGCCAGGCTAAAGCCAGGAGCCTGTAATTCCATCTGGGGCTTGCATATGGGTGGCAGGAGCCCAACAACAAGAGCCAGCTTCTGCTGTTTTCCCAGGTGCATTAGCAGGGAGCCAGATCAGAAGTGGAGCAGCTGGGACCCCAATCTGCACTCATGTGGGAAGTCAGTATCACAGGCAGTGGCTTAACCTGCTGTACCAACACCAGCCCAGCAAGCTTATTTTTAAGGCTCATACTTTTCTAAGCTTCCTCCATTGTTCATCTCCAGCCCTGCCAACCTGCGAGGTCAAGTTGCACTCTCAGGCCTCCAGTTCTATGCAGGTGCCATCCCCTCGACCTAGAAATGCCCTCTTTGCCACTTATCTTTAGTGGCCTGTACTTATGTCTTTTTAAAATGTCCTAAGACTTACTCAAGTGTCCTTTAACTTTCTATAATGATGAGGTTCATGACAGCTAGCACAAAATACAGCCCCTTGATGCTGGAAGAAACAGGAGCAGGCGGGTCTCTCTGACCTTCTCCTGCCCATGTCCCCTCAAACAGGTGACAAATTAAGTCAATTAATTCTTTGGCCTTCCTCTAAGGATCATGCTGACACTGGAAGAAATAAAATGCCCTCATCGTTGAAGATCCAGGGACAAAGGAAAGAATCTGAACAAACAGGCCTTGCTAACTTACCCTGGGTTTATCTTCTTACAAATATTTATTTATTTAAAAAGCAGACTTGGAAAGAGAGAGGGGAAGAGGGGGAGAAGCAGAAAAATGAATCTAGAGATCTTCCATCCACTGGTTCACTCCCCAAATGCCTGCAACTCCTGGGGCTGTCTCAGGCCGAGCCCAGGAGCTTCATTCTGGTTGCCCATATGAGTGCAAGGGCCCAAGGACTTGGGCCATCCTCTGTTGCTATCCCAGGAGCATTAGCAGGGAGCTGGATTGGAAGCAGAGCAGCCAGGACACTCATATGGGATGTCTACCTCTCAAGTGGTGGCTTAACTTGCCATGATGCTGGCCCTACCCCTGGTTTATTATCATTAGATCATTCCTGGTTACCCAAGCATACATCTGCATGACTCACTCTTCATCATACAAAACACACAAGTTCCCTGTTGCTTTGGGTTTTCATTTCTGCAGGCTTCCACGCCACGTGAAACTTATATTACATAAATGTACATGGTCTTTTCTTGCTAACTATACTTAGGCTATTGCTGCATTGCTGGTTCATTTGCCTACCTCACAAATTTAGACGAGTGATTATGACAAATGTGTATCTTTTAAGGAAATTAAGCAAACTTCTCTTACCTGAAATGAATCTTAGATTATCTATTTTTGTCATAAAGTCTTAAGACAATGATAAACAACTGCAGCTCAGATTCTGTATATATTAATTTCTAAGTTTTATTATCTGAAGTAATAAATGCTATTTAAAACAATAATTCATTAATCAGTTCCTTCTAAGCATTACCCCCAGGCAGAGTTAGACAGTGAGAGAAAGAGATAGAGAGAAAGGTCTTCCTTCTGTTGGTTCACCCCCAAAATGGCCGCTACGGCCGGCACGCTGTGCCAATCCGAAGCCAGGAGCCAGGCGCTTTCCTCTTGGTCTCCCATGTGGGTGCAGGGCCCAAGCACTTGGGCCATCCTCCACTGCCTTCCCAGGCCACAGCAGAGAGCTGGACTGGAAGAGGAGAAACTGGGACAGAATCCGGCACCCCAACTGGGACTAGAACCCGGTGTGCCAGTGCCGCAGGTGGAGGACTAGCCAAGTGAGCCGTGGTGCCAGCCCCCAAAACAGTTTTGTATATATCTTCTCAGACATATACTTGCATGTTTATGTGAAAATAAGTATGTCTCAATGAGACTTTATCCAGAGAACAAAAGAAATAATAATTAAAATACTTTTTAAAAGAGGGAACTACAATACACTCTTCATCTGGCAGTTCTTCACTGAATTCTTAAAAATATTTAAGGCATAACCACATTTTGTGGTTTCCATTTGGCTCTCTCCTGATAAATATGAACTCTGATGTCTAACTGCCATAGTGTAACATTCTGTCATATCTCTAAATTCCACAAAGTCGCAAGCCATGGAATAGATGGTTACATGCTGTTTTTAAAAATGTCTCAGAATTAATCATTGATGTCCCTTTTCTGACGTGTCTTTTATGCTTTGCGTGCTTCTCAAAGATAAGGGGAGTAGCAATGTTAAGCAGTGTTACTATCCTTATTGGTAAAATAAATGCAACTATCAATCCCAAAGCTATGCACGTGACTTTGAAGGTCCAATAATTTGCCCAATTTCAGACTTTTCCACATACCTTTTGTGAATTATGAAACACAAAACCACTTTGACAGTTACAGATCCTATTTTTAGAATCTGTGCCTTTTGTCACACCGTTTTACATAATCTTCCAAGCACTTGGAGCATGACAATAGGAGGGAGATTGAAAGAACTTGAATTGCAAGAGTATAAATGACACATGAAGCAATCATATAAATCCAATCAACAGATTTACTTCTATGAAGATCCTGCCTAAAATCTTATCTATGTTCACGCATGACCCAACATTATTAACAGCACCTTTACAGAAAATATTTGAATAAAAAGAAACAATTGAGAACTTCAAGAATTAATTTTGGCTTAAGCTTTTCACGTTTTCAGTATGATGAAAACTTTTCCTCTAAAGTATAAATTTCCAAGTGCAGGGAATAGTCCATAGAATTTGAAATTACAGATGTCTTTATGTAGAAATCCTAGTCTAGTGGTTTAATATAAGACAAGGTTAAGAGTAAGAAAGGAGTTCATCATAGTTCTAAGAATTTACATGAATAAAACGAATTTACTCAGACTGCCAGTAGGGGTACAAATAATATTTTATTTTAGAAAAAATAATTTAATAGCTAGAAATCCATCTCATAGAAATTATCAGAAACCAATACATATGTACTTATATCAGCAGTTCATTGCAACATTCTTTAAAGTAAGAATATTGGGAGCAGGGGTTTGGCCTAGCGGTTAAGATGCTAATATTCCATATGGGAGTACCTGAGTTCACTTCCAAACCCCAGCCTTAGACCACAGTTCCCCAACAAAGCAGCCTCTAGAGGCATTTCTGATGGATCAGACATCGGGCTGCTGCTGCCCTTGTGGAAGACCTGGACTGAGTTGTTGACTTCTGGCTCCAGCCCCTGCCCAGCCCTGGCCATTGCGTGCATCTGGAGAGTAAGCAGCAGTTGGGAGCTTCTGTGTCTGTCTGTGTCTCTTGCTCTCCACCTCCCTCCCTCCTCTGCCTGTCAAACAAAAACCAGTTAAGTTAAATGTCCATAGTACGAAAATACAAATTTCTGAAATTATGATGTGTTTATGAAATGTGGTAGAGATGACTGACAACATAGTAACTAATTAATTATAGCACAAATTTAGGTTGCTTTATTATGTATACAATAAGATAGCAATAATTATGGAAACAAAGAAAATTAAATCTGAGCAACACAATTTTCCATGAAGAAGTAGAAGAAAGAAAACATAACCTAGACTTCATATCTCATTAAATCTTTTCTTTCAGACACAGATCAAGAAGAATGGCTAGAAAAAGCCATAAAGTGTGTCAAGTGCTATTTGCCTTGTTTCCACTTCACTTCTCTATTCTATTTAATGGATACTGGCAGAAACTGATGTGGTTGGACAAGTAAACTTTTGATTCTATGTTGAACATACATTTATTCTTCTGTGAGGTTTTAAATAATTTCCCCTGAGTACTAAAGTAATATATCCTGACAGAAGAGAATTATAAAGCTCTGAAAAGGTATAAAACATATAAACATTATATACCATTGCTCTCTCTCTACGGACAAACACTGAGACGTAGGGACCTTTCATTTTGATTATTATATATGAAGTACAAAGACAGGAAGATATACTACTAAGCACTTTTTACCCCAATTAATAAGATCATACTGGAAAAACTTTCTTAAGTGAATTGGTTTGGTTTTCCATAATGCAGCAACTTAATACTCCTAACAGATACACATGTATGTTCATTTCATTGCACCCTAGGCAACACTTCATATACTCATTTACAGATAGTTTACTACTTCTCTTGGACCTTAAAATGTTTTCAATCATTTGTTTAATAACATAGCTTAGAATTTAATATTTTATTAGCTATCCTATTTTTTCTTCTGTGATTGCTTTATGCATAAGTTTCCTTTCTTCAATGAAACTACTATTCCTTTACAGACTACCATAATTTCTTTAAACAGCACCAAAAAACCAGCAGTTTTTATACCCCTGAAAATTTGTTTCTTATTCCCTTGGCTTTTAGATTTCCCAGGACTTGTATATACTTAGAGAAGGATAAGAAAATACACTTCTATATTCAGATTTAACCAAAGATCAGAGAAAGTTTAGATTTTTCTATATGCTAAACTTTTCTGATTCATCATTACCCAGATGTACAACAGTTGAGTATTATGGTGAAAATGAGAGGCACTGTTCATTTATTTATTCATGCTTTCAATACTAATCATGATTTGCTGAGTAGTTACTAAGCTGAAAAGACCTCCTTCCTAGCACTGTGAACCATTCAGAAACTAAACAGATGGAGATTCTTGCCTGTATGAACTTTGGCTTACATTCCAATAGAGGGCAATTGAGAACACCACATGTAGTAGGGAGTATATTAACTCAGAGATGCTCATGTCCTAATCCCCAGAACCTGTATATATTTCACCTGACATAGCAAAAGGAATTTGCATATTATTTAGGTGGGAGACATAATATAGGGAAATCATCATTTATGAAGATCCTTAAAAAGCAGATAACTGTCTGACTGGAAGTGGAAGGGAGGTACAGCAGAGATATTTCCCCACCTCAGAAGGATTCAAGGAGTAAATGCTGGCACTGAGAGGCAGGAATCCACAAGCAAGGACTGCAGAAAGGACTCCGTGAGCTACGGCCATGCAGCTGACTGCGGCGAGGCCACTGAGAGCTCTGCTGGCAGCAGGACTCCACCAGCAATCTGAATGAGCTTAGAAATCTCTTCTTGGGCCGGTGCTGTGGCGCAGCGGGTTAACGCCCTGGCCTGAAGTGCTGGCATCCCATATGGGTGCTCGTTCTAGTCCTGGCTGCTCCTCTTCTGATCTAGCTCTCTGCTAATGGCCTGGGATAACAGAAGATGGCCCAACTCCTTGGGCCCCTGCACCCACATGGGAGACCCGGAAGAAGCTCCTGGCTTCTGACTTCAGATCTGAGCTGCTCTGGCCGTTGCGGCCATCTGGGCAGTGAACCAGCAGATGGAAGACCTCTCTCTCTGTCTCTACCTCTCTCTGTAACTCTTTCAAATAAATAAAATCTTTAAAAAAAATATTTTTTTTTTTCAAAGCGGTCATTACATCTGTGTTATCTGTCCTGAGATCAGTAGAAACCTAACATAAAATGCAAGATAAATAAGTTAATTTGATATTAAGAGGTATCAACTGCTCTAGAAAGTAAAATTAGTGCAAGGTCAGAGAGGTCAGAGACGCTTCTGTGTAGAGACTGGACCACTGGTGGCCAAGCTGGGCCTCTTCAGGAAGGTACTATCTCAGAACAGTCATGTCAGAGGTGAGGCTGGCTGCCAAGCAGACACCACAAGAGATGTTTTTTCCAGGCAGATGAACCTGCTAGAGGGAGACGAACATAGGCACAGCATTTCTAAGGAACAGTGTGGGGTCTCATATGCCTGGAATGGAGTGGGTTAGGGTGAGATAGGGCAGGGGAAGACCGAGTCAGAGAAGTATGGTGCCCTGGTTCATATGCCATGCTGGCCCTTGGAAGCGTGAGTTTCGACTACGAGTGAAATGGCAAGCCCCCAAATGTTCTGAGTGCAAAAGCTATGTGATCGGATTTAAATGTTTCAAGGAGCAACGTGGCGGTTATAATGAGAAAGCCTATGACGGGGACAGAGACAGGAGACAGGCGATGTGTTCTGATGTCACCTCACAAATTCGCACGGAGATGATGAGGGCTTAAAAGGAGGTGGCAAAAGCGGAGGCAATGAGAAGGAATCGGTCATGGAGACAACTTTTAAAGTTTCCAAATAAAATGTAAGGGATAGTTTTTCCAGGAAGTGCCCAGGATACGCTTAGATAGTTTCATTTAATTATAATTACAGAACACATGATGATCAAAGCACTTCCCACATTGATCTGAAGATACCTTCTTTTTTTCTCCTTCTAGACAACAAACTGGATTCTAAGAAAAGCAACTGCGTATTTTTAGGTGAGCCTAACACAAAGCGACATCCTGCCGCCCCTCCTTCTCATCTGTACTCTAAGTACAGTCAATCTTCTACAAAGACTTATCTTTGATGACTAAGCAGAGGTCCTCCAGGTCACCTCCCTCAGAAGCTGTATTATTTCAAGCAATCTAAATGACACCTAGACATAAAAATCAAATTCCTATTGTTCATATATTTTTAGCCAAAAGAACATCTCAGGAAGATAACTATCAATAGACAGACTGTTCACATGGAAGGCTGCTTCCTGGATTGGATTCACGCTCCCTCATCCTTGATGGGTTGGGCCATTCTTAATAAATAATTCCGTAAGCATCCCATAAAAAGAAAACAATGACACATGTGAGGGTATCACTGAGGAGTGGGGTACAAAGACTTACAAAGCCTCAGAAGGATGTCTGACAGGTGATTTCTGCTCAGCAGGAGGTAGCACACTCATCACAGGCTGTGAGTTTCTACTGCTTCACAAACTTTGTGGGTTTTTGTTGTTTTACTGGTGGTTGTTCTTTGGCCTACATTCTAACAGAAATGAAAGACAACTCACATTTGTTATCTTAGACAGGAAGCTCCTCAGGGTCTGAGCATGATATTCTGCATTCTAATCACTGTTTAGAAGATGCTACTAGCTTTAACCACTTAGTACCAGGAAAAGCATAATCATCCTGGAGTGAGCCTTTGGTTTTCATAGCTGATTTAAGAGAATTATAAAACACAGAGGAAGAGAGAGAAAAATCAAGAAAAACTTGTCACTACTTTCTAGTCCTGACACATTTTACAAGAAAGCTAAAGTACATTCACTGTTTTGAAGTGTATATTTGTAATAGACCTGGAAGAAGTCACTTCAGGAACAAAGGACACATCAACTATAATAATTTACAAAAAAAAGAGTTACAGGTATTCTTCTAAATGTGAATAAATATAGGCATGGGGGAAGAGAAAGAAAAAGTAGCAAAACTTTCAAAAACTTATTATCTTAATAGGAAGTGTAGACTGTCACCCCTCCCTATTTTTCCCATTTTTTTTTTTTTTTACAGATTGATTTATTTGAAAGGCGGAGTGATAGACAGGAAGAAAGAAAGAAAGATCTTCCCTTCCACTAGTTCACTCTCCAGATGGCTCCAATAGGCAGGGCTAGGTCAGGTTGAAGCTAGGAGTCAGAAGCTTCACTCAGGTCTCCCACTTGGGTGGAAGGGACCTAAGCACTTGGGCCATCTCCCACTACTTTCCCAGGAACGTTAGCAGGGAGCTGGATCCCAAGTGCAGCCTCAGGAATTCAGTGCCCATATGGGATGCTGGCATCACAGACAGTGGCTTAACCTGCTGCACTACAATACTGGCCCCCTATTTTTTCTTTCTTTCCATGTAAATCAATCAATGGTTTTAAGTTTTTTTGAGGTTAATTTGATCACATTGTATGCTAGACTGCACTAATATTAAATTTATGTATTTATCCAAAAGGTATTTATACAAATTCACTATTCATCAAGTATCCTGGCAATCACCAGAAATAAAAGATGAAGACACAGATTTTATTTTTTTGTGTTTGAATATTTATTATCTTTGTTTTTGATATTAATTTGAAAATCCACACAGTTGACCTTTCTGTAATGGCTGTGTTTCACAACTGCTTTGCAACAAAATTCCTGAAAATTGAACCATTGGCTTTCCTGAACCAGAGCAAGCCAGCTGCAGGAGCCCAAGGATTGGGAGGATTTCGCATCCACACTAAGACCCTGTTCAACAGGACAGCCTTGGAGCTGCTGCTTAGTGGGGCACTTCGTTGCAATTTGGGGGAGGAAGTGGGACAGGAATTTACAGGCAGGCTGCCCTGCAGAAACCAGTGGTGAAAGTGGCCACAGATACAGGAGAGGAAAAGTGGAAGGTGGGACTCATTCCAGGAGGAGGACAAGGCTTAGTTTCATTTTTCTTGATGCTCTCATACTACAAACATCTAAAAGTTCAGATGACTGGAATTCAGATAGCATTTTTATCATTCTTAACTCATTGAAGGTCTTATTTATATTTTCAACTGTGTAATTTTTTTTCCAAGTCAAGGAAAAATTGGTCATCCAGGAAATTTCTCCTAACTATGGTCAGGATGTTCAATATCATTTTACTTGGAGCTGGAAGCATTTACTTTTGAACTTGGATATAGTAATATTATGTTGTATATGTAACAAGGTGTCTATGGCATAAAAGTTTAATCAAACATTGAACATTTATAGGTAAATAACTGGAATGTAAAATAATCTTCTTCTTAAAAAACAAAAAGAGAGAGACCTGAGTCTTGCCTTTGAGGACCTTATATTTCAAATCAAACTTTATTCTGCTGATTAGGCCTTCAACGCTACTCAGGTGAAATATGTATCTTCTGCACTTTCATGTTCATTATCATGTATTTGACCTGCCACTGGCTAACTCAATGTGAAACCAAGCCTATAAACAGTCTTGAACACAGATGCTAGATACCATGAGGTCCCAGTTGTTAGCCTTCCTTCCTTAATTTAGGGGTCCTTGTGCTCCCTTTTATAGCACTAAAATTAATTCACCGAACTGAGGTGGTGGTATGGCTGGCTCAACAAGGTTCTGCTCTCCTGACTCACAAGGTCATTTGCGTCTCCAACAGGTAACATCCTCATGGCTGTTACGGTCTCTCATGGTTTCATCTCAGGGAAATTCCAGGTCTGGGGCAGAAATTTACCACCTCTTTATTGTGCCCCCTGACTGACTGAAGCCCACTCGGACATCATAAAAATTCCTAGAAGAGGACGATATTGCCCATCAAACAGAGGCAGGCCTCAAGCATCACTGACCAACCAGAGACTCGGACATGAGCTGAGAATGCACCTGTCTCAGCCCCAACTTCAATCTATAAGAATCTTTACCGCTAACACATTGAGGAGCCCAGGAACTGGGCAACAGCTGCCAGACTCCTCGCTCTACAATAAAGGACTACTTTCTTCTATTACCCTGATGTCAGCGATTGGCTTTCTGTGTGTGTGAGAAGAGTGAACCCAGTTTTGGGATTTCTACAGCAACTACTCCAATCAGTTTCTGGGGATCTGAAACAATGTAGAGCTTCTTCAAGTGCTGGGAGACTAAACTGTTTCCCATGAAAACAGGCACATCACAGGTCATCAGGGAGGAATTGCAAATCTCTTCTGAGGGTGAGAGTAACCAAGAAAGGGCCCTTTCTTGAGAAAGATAAAATGTTACCTATGTAATTATATCAGGAACACACATATTTTCTCCAAGACAGGAAGAATCAATGGTTGAACAAGGGTCAAAAAAACATTTCCATGCTTTGAGAGTACCCTGGGGAGTAAAATGCCACTACGGACAAGAAACTAAGGTATGTGTAAATGTGGCTTGTGCGGTAGGGCTGGAGCACTCTAGAATGTCCTTGACAAACTCTGGAAAAATCGCCATGGAAAGAACTAAGGCCATTAGCTTCCATGTCTGGGCAGGCAGACTGTGGCCAAACCTTGCAAGCTCTAATTAAATACAAGTTTATCTGAACTTTCTGTAAATTTCCTTACATCTCTGAGATAGTAACAGTAGTGTCGAAAACAAGAAAACTATAAAGAGGAAATCTCATACGGACCCAGAGGACAGGAAACGAAAGCACGTAGGCATGAAAAGAAAATGTTAACCAGCAGTACTAGGCTCATGAAGCAGCACATAAGGAAAAAGTCAGCATGTGTACATTAGGAAGATCACACCACGCTACTCTATTGGTCTACCAGATGCACTCATGCTGCCAATCAACGGGCATTTTAGGAGGTCCCAACAGGCATAGGTTCTCAACCTGCAACCTGAGCCCTGCCTGGCCTTATGAAAATATTTAAGAAAACCCCAAATGCCTAGAAGGCTGCCCACTGAGTGTTATATCTCAGGTACTCTTGCCCGTATTAATCATTCTTCACAATGACCCTGAGCGGTAGGTACTGTTATTAGGGCTACTACCATCTCACATGCTGGGAAACTGAAAACCAGAGCAATGTTACAAAGCTTGCTTTAAAATCTCAGTTAATAATCCACTGCAGACTACCATCCACCTTCTCTGGTAATACTGACTGGGAAGAAGGCAAGTGCAACCACCAACCATGACTGGTTTGTCTGATATAAAACGCTTGTCAGTCTTCATGGGGAAAGGGAAAAGATGAATAATGGGAGGCAGGGAAAAGCACTAGACAGGAGTCTGTTTAGAACAATTGTTTAGAAGAAAAATAAAATGGAAATGAAAATATTTCAGATGGCAAACCTACTTTTGAAACATTGTGGATTGCAGGTAATGTATAAATTATGTGGTGAGATAAATTATTTTGACAGCAGATTTGCAGAGGGAGAGACAGGCAGGAATGAAAGGAGTGCTCCAGGCTGTCACCCACATTTCCCTGGGAAAGAAGCCCAGAGGTTTTCAGACGCTACTGATGTGCAAACACAAGCCACATGTTGCTCCTGTGATTTCAAGGTGACATTCCTGGAAAAGGCCCTTTGAGCTAAACAGTTGTGCGTTTATCCTTAATCAGAAGTCAAAGATTTTAATCCTATGTGCATTGAAAACTAAAAATCGTAAATAAAGGCAGCCAATGTATCTCAGAGTTTTATTAATGTGCTTTGAAAACTATCAGCATCTCATCAAAATTTCATTTGATTTTCTTCAGAACCATTTTCACGTTAGTTCAGAAAATTGTATCACCTCAAAACCTTTTATTCCACATCAGTTATATCATTCCATCGGGCTGATTAAACATTTGAGCTATATTTCAGTGCTTCAAACTGATATTAAACCTGAACTATCAGTATTAAATATCTATCAAAGGACAAAAGTTTTCATCACGTTTCAAAATACATGACTGAAAATAAACAATACATGTCAGAGAAAGCACAGCCTCAAATGATTGGTACCTAGCTTAGAAGTTGGGCTTGGTTAATTTCTGGAGTTGGAAGCATGCTTTTCATAAAATAAACTCAAGAAAATTAAGTTTTGACCATGGTTCATGCATGCCTGACAGTAGGTGTCTGAGTTTCTGAAGATGGAAAATAAAGACAATCAAGGGGAAGGGCAGTGAGAAAGAGAAAAGTGACATGAAGTAACCAAGGGCATTGTGTGGGTCTTCAATGATTCTGTAAGAGAAAGATTTCAAATTGGAGGGACTAAAACACATCTTAACATATTGGTGTACATTTCTAGAGCTCACATTTCTGAAGTAAATAACTCTATAATAAAAGGTGGGCCAGCTTTCTTGATGTTCTTTCCATTCCACCCAATGCCCAGGTATAATTTACAAAGATGAGAAAGAAAGACCTTAATCAGCTAATTGGGAGAGGACTAAAGACAAAGTAACATATTCTACCTGCAAAGCAGTACACACAGCAAAAGAACATAAGCCAGTAAGAGAATAAGGTGGCAACAGCAAGGTTAGAGATGTATCAAAAATGGATGTAACACCTTGAGTTCTGTCCTCAAGATCATTAACATTACAGTGTCTATGTGCCAGACACTAAGCTCCAAGGAAAGAAGGAATAGGTAAAGTTCTCTAGGACTTGAGAGTCTATTCCAAATAAAACTGTATTTATAACAAGATAAGTAGCATTTCTTAAGAGATAAAACAAATCCAAGTGATAAAAGGTCAGATGGGAATGAAAGGTGAAATCTCAGAGGAATAAAATAGTGTGGGAAAACCCATTGTTCTTCAAACTGCTTATCCTGAATCAAATTTGCTCATCTCCAGGATTACTGTGGCTATTGTAGGTAGGACCACCGACTAGGAACTTCATGAGCTGTATGCCCTTGGCCAAACAACCATCCTCTAAAACTGAATATCTCATAACAGTATGAGGATAACGACTACTTTCATCAGCTAGTTTTAAGAATTAAACTATGCGAAGCCAACGCTGAGGCACAGTGGGTTGACGCCCTGGCCTGAAGCGCCAGCATCCCATATGGGCGCTGGTTCAAGACCCAGCTGCTCCACTTCCAATCCAGCCATCTGCTATGGCCTGGGAAAGCAGTACAAGAAGGCCTAAGTCTTTGGGCCCCTGAACCAAGTGGGAGACCCAGAAGAAACTCCTGGCTCCTGGCTTCAGATCAGCGCAGCTCCGTCGCCGTTGCAGCCCATTGATGAGTGAACCAATGGATGTAAGACCCCTCTCTCTTTATCCCTCTCTCTCTGTAACTCTTTCAAAAAATAAATAAATTAATTAAACTATGTAATTCATGAAACATACTTAGTATATACCAAAGTGTTTAGTAAATTTTTAGCTACTAAAGACAATAACAACCTTTGCTAAATTATAAAGCAGTGTCTAGAAATAAATTTCTGATATATATGAAGATGTCATCATGTCATCAGCTAATGGGCTGAGCAGCCAATCTGTCTTTATTAGTATTACCTCGAAACCCTAAAACTTCCAAGCCACCTGATGTACAAACTTGTTTTTCAGGTACTTCAGTTAAGACCCAAGAGGATATAAAACTAGCCAGTGGAGAGATCCAAGATGGCAGAATAGGGAGGGAGCTTACAGCTCTGGTCTAAGGGAAGATAGTTTTTAAAATGTGGATAGAGTGTAGTCTCAGGAAAGAGTTAGGGAAAAAATAGCAGAGAAAACTGCACGCAAATCAGAGCGACACTGTGGAATGACATGAAACGTGGACAAGTACAATTCAGGACCCCAGCAGCTCAGAGCCTCAGCACCAGCTTTGGAGTGAGGTGAGACCAGTCAGAAGCAGCCCCAGCCACTGGAGACAAAGCTGCAGGAAGAACCTGGCGAGGGCCCAGCTTGGAGCCCTGTGGAGACAGTGTACCTGCCAATCTAGAGGAGAAAAAAAGGGGGCACGTTTCTCTCTCCCAGACCACCCTGCACCAGTGTCCTGTAACAAGCCAAGAGAGGGCAGGCGCCATTCTGGACATGTGTAACAGCTGTGCCAGCTCCTGTCCATGCCTCCCAGCCAGCAGAGCAGAAACACCCGAGTCTGGCTGGGAGAACTGACAGGGGGCTAGCTGCTCGTGACTGTGGGAGGTCTGTGTTCCCAGACTGTGAAACACTGTGGCTGCATGGGAGGGTGCAAGGTGTGACTGAGTCTTCGGACAGTCACTGTGGGGGACTTCCCACACTTTGGGACTCCTTGATTCCCTGGAGGGTCATTGCTGTGGAATCTGTGTTCACACCAAGGACTGCACAGATCCTTTGTGTTGTTCTTGGGACAGTGCGAATGAATATCGTCCCCACTGCAGCTAGTCACAGGCAGTGGTATGCTTTGGGGAGAGGAGGTGAGCCTGAGACCACACCAACAGAGCAGAACAAAAAATTACCACACCTAACCTGGGTGTCACCTTGGACACTCCCCTCTCACACCACTGGTCCAACTAACCAAAAAAATAAGAGAAAGGACTCAAATTAATAAAATCAGAGATGAAAAAGGAAATGTAACAACAGACATCACAGAAATTAAAAGAATCATCAGAAATTACTGCAAGAGCTGTAGGCCAACAAACCAGGAAACCTAGAAGTGGATAAATTCCTGGACACATACAATCCACCAAAATTGAGCCATGAAGACAAAGAAAATCTAAACAAACCCATAACCAAAACAGACATTGAATCAGTAATAAAGATTCTCCCAATAAAGAAGAGCCTAGGACAGGATGGCTTCACTGCTGAATTCTACCAGACATTTAAAGAAGAATGAATTCCAATTCTTCTCAAGCTATTCAAAACAACTGAAAGACAGGGAATCCTCCCAAATTCTTTCTATGAAGCCAGCATCACCTTAATTCCTAAACCTGAAAAAGATGAAACTGAGAAAGAGAACTACAGACCAATTTCCCTGATGAACATAGACACAAAAATTCTCAACAAAATTCTAGCCAATAGAATCCAACAACACATCAGAAAGATCATTCACCTGGACCAAGTGGGATTTATCCCTGGTATGCAGGGATGGTTCAACGTTCAAAAATCAATCAATGTGATATATCACATAAACAAACTAAAGACCAAAACCACATGATTATCTCAATAGATGCAGAGAAAGCATTGGATAAAATATAACACACTTTCATGATGAAAACCCTAAGAAAATTTGGTATAGAAGGAACATTCCTTGTTGGAAGCATTCTCACTGAGATCTGGAACCAAATAAAGATGCCCACTCTCACCATTGCTATTCAATATAGTCCTCAAAGTTTTAGCCTGAACAATTAGGCAAGAAAAGGAAATTAAAGGGATACAAATTTGGAAATTGAGAAGGAGGAAGTCAAATTATCCCTATTTACAGATGACTTAATTCTATAGGGGATCCAAAGGACTCCATCAGGAAAATATTGGAACTCATGAAAGAGTTTGGTGCTGTGGTGCAGCAAGTTAACACCCTGGCCTGAAATGCCGACATCCCATATGGATGCCAGTTCTAGTCCCGGCTGCTCCACTTCCAATCCAGCTCTCTCTGCTGTGGCCTGGGAAAGCAGAAGATGGCTCAAGTCCTTGGGCCCCTGTACCCAAGTGGGAGACCTGGAAGAAGCTCCTGGCTCCTGGCTTTGGATCAGCGCAGCTCTGTCTGTTGCGGCCATCTGGGGAGTGAACCAGCAGTTGGAGGACCTCTCTCTCTGCCTCTCCTCTCTCTGTGTAACTCTGACTTTCAAATAAATAAATAAATCTTTAAAAAAAAAGAGTTTGGTAAAGTGGCAGGTTATAAAATCAACACACAAAAATCACAGCCTTTGTAAATACAGACAATGGCAGAATTGAGAAAGAATTTCCCAAATCAATTCCATTCACCGTAACAGAAAAAAAAAAAAAAATTAAATACCTTGGAACAAATTTAACCAAGGATGTCAAAGTTCTCTACAATGAAAATCACAAAACATTATTAGAGAAATAGAAGAAGATACAAAAATTGGAAAAACCTTTCACGTTCATGGATTGGAAGTACCATCAAAATGTCCGTATTACCAAAAGGAATGTACAGATTTAATGTGATACCAATCAAAATACCAAAGCCATTCTTCTCAGATATAGAAAAAAATGATGCTGAAATTCATATGGAAACACAGAAGACCCCGAATAGCTAAAGCAATCTTATACAACATAAACAAAGCTGGATGCATCACAATACCGGATTTCAAGATACACTGCATGGCATTTACAATTAAAACAGCCCAGTACTGGCACAAAAACAGAAGGATAGACGAATAGAACAGAATAGAAATGCCAGAAATTAAACCATGCATTTCCAATCAACTTATCTTTGACAGATGAACAAAAGTCAATCCCTGGAACAAGGACAATCTCTTTAACAAACGGTGCTGGGAAAACTGGGTTTCCACATGCAGAAGTATGAAGCATGACCTTACCTTACACAAAAATCTACTCAAAATGGATTAAAGACCTAAATTTTTGACCTGATACCATCAAATTATTAGAAAACATTGGGGAAATCCTATAAGAGACACTGGCATAGGCAAAGGGTTCTTCGAAAAGACCCCAGAGGCATAGGCAATCAAAGCCAAAATTTACGAATGGGATTACATGAAATTGAGAAGCTCTGTACTGCAAAAGAAACACTCATCAAAGTGAAGAGGCAACCAACAGAATGGGAGCAATTATTTGCAAATTATGCAACTGATAAAGTATTAATAACCAGAATATATAAAAGAGATCAAGAAACTCAACCACCAACCAACCAACCCAGCTGAGTAATGGGTAAAGGATTTACATAGGCATTTTTCAAAAGAGGAAACCCAAATGGCCAACAGAAACATGAAAAAATGCTCAGGATCACTAGCTGTCAGGGAAATGTAAATAAAAACCACAATGAGGTTTCACCTCATGAAACACATAAATGTGTTTCATACAGAAATCAACAAACGACAAATGCTGGTGAGGATTTGAGGAAAAGGTATGCTAACCCATTGTTGGTGGGAATGTAAATGGGTAAAGCCACTATGGAAGATAGTATGGAGATACCTCAGAAACAGAGTATGACTCAGCCATCCTACTCCTGGGAAATTTACCCAAGGGAAATGAAATCCACATATGAAAGTGATCTGCACCCTCATGTTTACTGTAGCTCAATTCACAATAGCGAAGATACAGAATCAACCCAATGTTCATCAAATGAAGACTAAAGAAATTATGGGATATGTACACCAGGGAAGACTGCACAGTGGTTAAAAAATACAAAAATAAAAATAATGAAATTCAGTCATTTGCGACAAAATGTGTGAAACTGGAAAACACCATACTTATTAAAATAAGCCAGTCCCAAAAGAACAAATATCACATGTTCTCCCCAATCCATGATAACTAATAGAGCAACTAAAAGGTAATCGATAGAAGTGAAATTGACACTTTGAGAAGCAATGACTTTGAACATTCCTTGTCTTGACTGTTGGGGAACAGGGTTTTTTTTTTCCATATCACCTGTTGAACTCTTTACTTAACAGAGTTAATCATATGCATATAAAGTTTTAACTGAAAACCGATATTAGTAAATAATAAGAACGGGAATATGATAGGAAGGACGCAGAGGAGTGGGAGAGTGGGTACAGTGCAAATAATCACTATGTTCCTAAAGTTGTAATTATGCAATGCATGAAGTTCGTATTCTTTAAATAAATGGTTTCTCAGGGAAAATAAAAAATAAAATGTAAACATAACAAAAAACAACCAGCTAGCATTCTTAACCAGAATAGACCCTGCTATAAGGACACTACAAATAGGTCAAAAAATGCCCAAATGCCAGCTGCCTGTGCTTGAGTGCCCATCCCTATGTGTGATAACCACAACTTTCCTCTTTTAAATTCTTTTGCCCCTAAAATAGAAAATACCCATTTCCCTTTGCTCTAAGATCCAAGACTTTGGAAATCATTCTCTATAGTCTTCTTATTTGATGCAAATAAAATTTTTTTTTTAACAACTACTTCTGGTAAAGGTTTTGATTTCTGCTTACCAAGAGGCAAACTCACGTTGGCCTGAACAAGGATATTTCAAAAAGTTCATGAAAGATGGGATGAAATGTTTATTTTTGTGCAAAAAACCTAAAATTTATCAATAGTTTTTTTCACAATATGTATTTTTCATGGACTTTTTAAAGATTCATGTGCATGAATTTCAAAAATTTTCGCACCAAAATAAATTAGTATCTTTTTCTTATAAAAGATTTATTAGGTAAAGTGACACAAAGAAAGAGAATGCCCATCCTATGGTTCACTCTCCAAATAGCCTCAACTACCAGAGAGGGGCCAGTCTGAAATTAGTTGCCAGGAACTCCATCTTGGTCTCCCACATGAGCAGTAGGGACCCAAATTCTTTCATCTTCTGCTGCCTTTCAAATGCATTAGCAAAGAACTGGATGGTAAGTGGAACAGTGCTGCAATATGGAATGTAGGTGATGCAGGCAGCGGCTTAGCCCACTGTGTCACAATGCCTACCCCATAAACTTATCTCTTAGTTTCAGTTTCCAGGAACTTTTGGAAGTACCCTTGTGTACACACCCTGGACATCACTAACTTGAAACCTCATGAGTTGTTTACCTTGCCTAACAATCATCTTTCAAGACTGAACATACACTGAATATAGATGGAATATGTGTATGTGTGTATATACAAGGGTATATACATCTGAGAACAGAAATAGAACTAAATACTAGCTGATCATTAATTTCAGTAAAAATGAAAACATTGAGTTGCCAGAGCTCTACAGAAAATGCTAACGTACACTACTTGTAGAAGAAAAACCTGCCGAGGTTGGAGTTTTCAAAATTACTTTCTTCGATTCATATTTCATTCTGTACATCACTGCTGTTGAACATTTGACCATTATTAAGATTTATGAAGTTCTGTCCTGATTTAAATTCGTGTCACGTAACCAGAAACCCAACAAAAATTTAGATACAACAAAACAGATATTTAAAAATAGATGCAAGAAAGGAAAAGGAATAATCATGAAAATTAATGTCACTGTCATTTTTACTAATATTGTAAAGATTCAGAATTAATACCATTGCAAATAAAAAAAAGGATTCCTTTTTGTTCAAAGAATCTTTGATTAAAATGTGAATCAATGTGTGCATATGTTTACATACAAATTAGGGTATTTTCCTTCAGGAATGAATTATGAGGTCACTCATTTCTTTTAAAATCCCATTAAACTAATCTTACTATTCTGACTTGATGAAGCCAGGTTTGGAAAATCTAGTTTAGGTAAACCTAAGTGGATCCAAATGAAGAGCAATGTCCACACCAGCAATACTGTTAAGACTATATATGATTGTTATATATGTTTGTTTGGTTAACATATAAAGAAGAAATCTTTATTAATCAACAGTTTTTTCTGAGTGACCAATTCATAGTACCAGATAGTAGACACCATGTACTCCATAATTTAACTAACTTTGGTCACTCTAATTTAACTGAAATGTGTCTTCTCTATGTGCTACATTTTGGAATCTATGCATATACATAATTTCATCCTCAATATAGTAGACTAAAACACATTGCTTTTCAAAGTTTATTTTAGATTTTTATTCTCACCCAGAAAGACTTTTGTTTGGAAAAAGCCTAAACCTGTTATTACCAAGAGGACTTTTGGCTAACTTATAACAAAAGATCATGGACCAATTAGTTTATAGATACAAAAATCTTATCTCTCAGTTATGGAGGTTGGGAATTCAAAGTTCAAGGCGTCAACAGGCCCTCTTCAGGTTGCAGACGGTAATCCTCAGCTGCTATTTTACAGTAACAGAGGGAGAAAGATATTCTCTTGGGGCCTCTTTCATATGGGGTGAGAGAATTCATAACCTAATCACCTTCAAATGCCCTAATTCTTAATAGCTAAAGAGTTAGGATTTCGGCCGGCGCCGCGGCTCACTAGGCTAATCCTCCGCCTAGCGGCGCCGGCACACCGGGTTCTAGTCCCGGTTGGGGCGCCGGATTCTGTCCCGGTTGCCCCTCTTCCAGGCCAGCTCTCTGCTGTGGCCAGGGAGTGCAGTGGAGGATGGCCCAGGTGCTTGGGCCCTGCACCCCATGGGAGACCAGGAAAAGCACCTGGCTCCTGGCTCCTGCCATCGGATCAGCGCGGTGCGCCGACCGCAGCACGCCGGCCACGGCGGCCATTGGAGGGTGAACCAACGGCAAAGGAAGACCTTTCTCTCTGTCTCTCTCTCTCACTGTCCACTCTGCATGTCAAAAAAAAAAAAAAAAAAAAAAGAGTTAGGATTTCAACACACATCTTTTTTTGGGGTGGGGAGACATAAACATTCAGACCATAGCACTACACCCCTGCTCCCTCAATGCCCTTCTCACATGAAAAGTACATTAATTCCGTCTCAATAACTTTCAAACATTTAACTACTTTCAGCATCTCCTCAAAAGTCTAAAGTTGAGTTTCACCTAAATATCATTTCAGTTAGTTATGAGTGAGACTTAATGTAGACTTCATCCTGAGGCAAACTGGCCTCCAGCTGTGAATGTCTGAAATGTAATCAGTTATGCCGACTTTCATAGGACAATGGTTGGATGGTATAGTATAGACACTCCCATTCTGCAGTGGGTAAATATGGTAAGTGAAATGTGTTACAAGTCCTGAGGCAACCTAAAACAGTTTTCTGGGACTTAATACCCAGCCTCCCAGACATACAGGGGCAAGAGGAGCTGAGAGGAAGGAGGCAATGCCCTCCCCAGCCCTGTCCCTTCCCTGCCCACCCCACCCCGGCTATGCTGGTCACAGCTCAACCTCAAACTCCCATGGCTTGTATTTGGGTGCTTGCAGCTCTTCCAGGCTCAAGTCACATGGACATGATCTATCTGTATACAATCTTGAGGGTGGTCCCATCTCCGATCACCCTAACTGGGGACTTTCCACAGAGTCCCTGCTTTCTGGGTAGACTTCTACCCTAGGTTCCAAAGGATTCTATCCTTTGAAATCTAGTTTGTGTGTGTAGACATTTTCCCACAGCTCATGCATTGTGCATGAGAGCATACAAGATTTACTACTGGTGCCTGCACGAGGGGAACTCCTCATGCTGTGACACACATGGGCCATTGGAGCAACACCTGGGGCAGTCAAGGAGTATTCCACCAGGATGCGGTGAGCAGAGGCTGACCATCATCTTGCCCCCAGTCCTGGTCCCCCAGGACCTTACCCTCTGAGTGTGTGATGGATCGGGCACACCCTACTCCCAGCCCAGTTTCTGAAATACCCTTGGGGTCACTCTTTCTTGGCTATGACACACAGCAAGTGCCTTTTGCTATGATGGCAGACTCATGCTCATCTTACTGAGTGGTTATCGGCCACACCACTGTTCCGGGTCAAACACGTTTCCTCATTCCTTTCAATAGATAACATGAAAACTTTCCAAATTTTAAATTCTGAGTTCCCTTTGATAGAATGGTATATCATTGAATCTTTTCCCACATTTTACTACATCCAAGAGTAGCTTTAGCATTTTTTTTTTTTAGCATTTTGCTTAGAGATTTCTTCTGCTAACTATCCACTCAAAGTTCTGCCTTTCCTAAAATATTGCAACAGGAATCTAATTCAGGCAAGAGCCAATGCCACCTTTCTGGTTTCCAACTAAGAACCCATCAGAATGCTCTTCACTGTCCATTTGTCTACTAACCTTTTCCTGGTGTTCTCTGACATGACCAAGGCTTTCATTCAGTTCACCTCTTTCTGAGCCCTCACCAGAATCATCCTGCACAGTCCATTCACGGCAATGCAGGCTTTTTCTAGCACGCACCCCAAAACTCTTGCAGTCTCTACTCTCAGCCAGTTCCAAAGTGGCTTCCACATTTTTAAGTATTTGTTATAGTAACAACCTACTGCCAGAACCAATTTTCTGTCACAGTCTATGTGTGCTGCTATAACAAAACACCACAAACCGAGTGGCTTGTCAATAAGAGAACATTCTTTCTTAAAGTGCTAGAGGATGGGAAATCTGAGATCAAAGTGCAAGAGGTTCAGTGTCTGATAGAGGTTCATTTTCTGTTTCATATATGGTTCATTCTTGCTGATTCCTAACATGGTGGACAAGGGAAAAAAAAAAAAAAACTAAAGCCTTGTGGTCTCTTTTACAAAAAATATTAACTCCTGGGTGGGCATTTGACATAGAATTTAGAAGCCATTTGGCATATCTGTATCCTGTTTTGGAGAGCCTGAGTTGGAGTCGCTACTACATTCCTAATTCTAGTCTCCTGCTAATGCACCTTGGAAAGTAGCAGGGGTGGCTGAAGTAGCTAAGTCTCTGTAACCCATGGACATGACCTTGATTTTATGGTGATACCTATATTTTTTTGTTTTTAACTTTTCTTTAATAAATATAAATTTCCAAAGTGCAACTTTTGGATTATAACGGCTTTTCCCCCGATCACCACACTCCCACCCACAACCTATCTCCCACTCCCTCTCCCATTCCATTCTTCATCAAGATTCATTTTCAATTAGCTTTATGTACACAAGATCAATTTAGTATATACTAAGTAAAGATTTCAACAGTTTGCACCCACACAGAAACATAAAGTATAAAGCACTGTTTGAGTACTAGTTATACCATTAATTCACATAGTACATTAAAGACAGAGATCCTACATGGGGAGTAGGTACACAGTGACTCCTGTTGTTGATTTAACAATTGACACTTTTATTTATGACATCAGTAATCACCTGAGGCTCTTGTCATGAGATGCTAAGGCTACGGACCTCTCAAGTTTGCCAAATCCAATATTATTTAGACAAGGCCATAGTCAAAGTGGAAGTTCTCCCTTCAGAGAAAGGTACTTCCTTCTTCGATGGCCCATTCTTTCTGCTGGGATCTCACTCACGGTGTTCTTTCATTTAGGTCATTTTTTTTTTTTTCCAGAGTGTCTTGGCTCTCCATGCCTGAAATACTCTCATGGGCTTTTTAGCCAGATTTGAATGCTTTAAGGGCTGATTCTGAGGCCAGAGTGCTGTTTAGGACATCCGCCATTCTATGAGTCTGCTGTGTATCCTGCTTCCCATGTTGGATCATTTTCTCCTTTTTAATTCTATCAGTTAGTATTAGCAGACACTAGTCTTGTTTATGTGATCCCTTTGACACTTAATCCTATCTTTTTGATCAATTGTTAACTTAAACTGATCACTTGGACTAGTGAGATGGTATTGGTACATGCCACCTTGATGGGATTAAATTGGAATCCCCTCTCGTTTCTAATTCTACCATTAGGGGTAAGTCTGAGTGAGCATGTGCCTAACTGTACATCTCCTCCCTCTCTTATTCCCACTCTTATATTTAACAGGGATCATTTTTCAGTTAAATTTAAACGCCTAAGAATAATTGTGTGTTAATTAAAGAGTTCAACCAATGATATTAAGTAGAACAAAAAATACTACAAGGAATAAAGTAGTAAGTTGTTCCTCGACAGTCAGGACAAGGATTGATCAAGTCATTGTTTCTCATAGTGTCCATTTCACTTCAACAGGTTTCCTTTTAGGTGCACAATTAGTTGTCATCGATCAGGGAGTACATTTGATATTTGTCCCTTTGGGACTGGCTTATTTCACTTAGCATGATGTTTTCCAGATTCCTCCATTTTACAAATGACCAGATTTCTTTTCTTTTCTTTTTTTTTTTTTTTTTTTTTTTTTTTTTACTGCTGTATAGGATTCTATAGAGTACTTATTCCATAATTTCTTTATCCAGTCTTCTGTTGATGGACATTTAAGTTGATTTCATGTCTTAGCTATTGTGAATTGAGCTGCAATAAACATTGAGGTGCAGACAGCTCTTTTATTTGCCAATTTAATTTCCTTTGGGTAAATTCCAAGGAGTGGGATGGCTGGGTTGTATGGTAGGGTTACATTCAGGTTTCTGAGGAATCTCCAGACTGACTTCCATAGTGGTTTTACCAGTTTGCATTTCCACCAACCGTGGATTAGTGTCCATTTTAAGAAAAAAAATATTGGCAAAGAAATATCAACATGGAAAGATTGTCTGAAGCTGAAGTGGTATTAAATGTGAAGGTATTATGCATAACTACACTACCCCTATCATTCATTTGAGAAAAGAATTGCACAAAAAGGGTTAGCTAAATTGGTTCTATCAAATATTTACTTATTGAATTATCATATGGTATTTGTTGTAGGCTGATTGACCCATGCGATGTCAAAGACCATGACCATGATCCAAAGAAATTACATGTATTTCAAGTAATCATGAGAAAAGTGTATAAAATATTTCTGGATAGTAACTTTCTTTCAAAGAAACACACCTGAGCACCTAAGAATGGGCTTGACTCATTGGACTCAGTACTCCTATATTTACCAGTCATGATCTTTCTTTAAATATTCCTTACATCGTTTTGCTACATATTTCCATACATCTGATATAATTCTAGCAAAGAAATAAATTTGTTTAATTAGATAATTAATTTTTGTGGAAATTGTGTAGAGAAAATATATCTCCAAATATACCATATATCAAATATATACATTATATTATTCAGAAAACCACACTGACTGTTCCCAATTTAATTGATAACTATAAAATTGTTTTGATAATTGAAGCAACAGTAAGCAATCTTTTCCCAATAGGATCATTTTTCTTGGGAGCCAAAAAAGAATAGGAGTGAGTGTATCCTTCTATGGAACAAGGTATACTCACCAGGGGTGGGACTCTTTGGTTCATAGTTGGAACCCACAAACATGAAGAAGAGAATTCAAAAATTATAGTGGTAATAAGAGATAAGACTTCTGGTGTGAATAAAAGACAGCAATAATACTAGTAATTAAAATATTGTAGAAACAATAAAGATTATAGGGTAAATTCTACAAGTTCAGATTGGGGTGAAGAAAGATGAATAAACAGATATGACATACATAAGCATGTAATTGCAAAGTTGCCCATATAAAACCATATGCATACACAGAATATACATGGCAGCTAAAATTTACATGATATTTTAAAAGGTAACTTTCATGATTTTAAATTGGAAGGCACTCAAACAATTCAAGTGTGATCACTGGCAAGGCATCAATCCATATGAATCTTTGCAGAAATAATCCTGCCATGGAAATATGCCCATATAGCAGGATAAAGATGAATTATAAAGATGGATTCAAATGTGAAAGGAAAGAGACTAGCTCTAAAATAGCTCCTGCTGTTCTATTTTAAGCTTGCCAGTATCTATTGTGGTTCCAAGAAATTCTACATTTGGGGAAAATTTATATATCAAATTATTATAAAAGGTCTTTTAATTAACCCTGAGTAGAGTGAAACCTAAGAGAGGAGAAGGGAGGAGAGAAGGGAGAGGATGAGAAGCAGGGCCCTGTGGGGTGGACACAAGAAGAGGAGAGAAAAGGAGAGGGGAGGAATCACTGAGTAGTATGTTGGCATTTTTGGTGGTGCTGTATAACACAGACATGAAAATTCAGTGTTGATAAAAAAAGGACACATTTAGCCGGATGGGCTCAGCTGTGTGACATACTCTATACCTTTTCTCATTGCAATGCTTTTCCATGAAGTCACAGGTATTACACATTTTGACACGTTAAGGACATGGTATTTAATACCATGTACTCATTTGTATCAGGACTCATTTTCCTTAGATGCAAAAGCCGTCTCTAAAAAAGTGAGGGTGAGGGAAATGATTTTTCAACAGGCATCACAGAACACATCCTGTCTCATCCATCAACAAGCAGTATGAATGGTGCACCTTTTTTTCATTGTGTTGTTTTGCATTTATTTCTATGCAAGGAAAACATTCAATTTCAAGAATAAAACCTGAATAATGTAGTACAGTAAACAGACCGCAGAACCAAGAACAAGATATGAAGAGAACCCCTCTCCTTCCCAGGGAGCTGAAAGCACACAAATCAAAATATTTAACCTGGTCATTCACTAACCCATAATACATTCTAAAAACTACCTCCTGTATCAGTTTAATGTCACAGATCTGGAGAACTGCATTCTGGGGTCTCCACTTACGTCCATCTGTAATACTCACATTTTAAAATTCTGTTATTCAAAGGCAGTGAGGGGACAAAAGGATCATTTTATGAGACATTTTAAATTGAATGAGTGTAAGCACAAGAAAAGTCAAACCAAATGAAACCCAACCAAACCACAAATTATAGAGAAGAATCCTGCCTTCTCTGCTTGGCCTAAGACAAAGTCAAGACAAACAACTTTGAGTACTAATTGTTATTTTCGAGAAAAAATATTTGCAAAGTAGCCAATATTTCATTAAGTTCTGACTCAATATGTGGCCAAGCTGAAATGAAAACAAATGCATAACTGTGCTAAAAATACTTAGAGCCTTGTTTCCCAGTATAAAAGAATACAATCATACAATACTGATACTTATGGAAAATGCTTATTTTACATTATAGTACATAGAGTTTCAAATACTCCTTATATATAATTGAACTACTACTGAACACCAAACTGTTGTAAAAAAAATCAACTTTAAGAGAAATTTCTCACTCATAATAGCTAAAGCTGTTTGTTTATCATTTTTTTTTTTTTTTTTTGACAGGCAGAGTGGACAGTGAGAGAGAGAGACAGAGAGAGAAAGGTCTTCCTTTTGCCGCTGGTTCACCCTCCAATGGCCGCCGCTGCAGCCGGCGCACCGCGCTGATCCTGGTAGGAGCCAGGAGCCAGGTGCTTTTCCTGGTCTCCCATGGGGTGCAGGGCCCAAGCACCTGGGCCATCCTCCACTGCACTCCCTGGCCATAGCAGAGAGCTGGCCTGGAAGAGGGGCAACCGGGACAGAATCCGGCGCCCCAACCGGGACTAGAACCCGGTGTGCCGGCGCCGCAAGGTGGAGGATTAGCCTATTGAGCCACGGCGCCGGCTTGTTTGTTTATCATTAACAGGCAAACACTAGTACAAGTAGATCCCTCTTCACAAAAACCAGGTTATAGTTCCTGAATGTCCTTAATATTTTCACATATTTAAGAATGTGCATTTTGTTTTGCTGTGAGATCCTCTATTCATTGGGTTGACTTTTAAACTCATTTTTCTAAGTTAAAAAATACCAAGTACTTGAAAACTCAAGATTTGGAGACTCTAATAAAGTATTTTGCAAACTTCATACTTTCTTTGAGGTGTAGTGCCACTCAACAGATTACCCATCTCTTTATACAATGTGGAAGTTGTCCTCCCTGGCCTACAGCATAGACATTCACCCATTCTGTTTACCAGTTGGCCAGGCCAGCAGTTTCTGATTTTTAATTTCTAAATGTGTAAATTTTCTGCTTTCCTCTTCAGGAAAGCACTCTCAGCACACTGTAATAGCAATAAATGAAATGCCAGTGTTTATGTGCCTGTAAAACCTCCACAGACCAAGAAGTCAATCTTAGTGCTGACACAGATCTTCTGACTGCCTTTCTGCATCATGAACGAAGCTGGAGATTTTCTCTAAGTTTGGTTTAGCAAGGCAGATCTCTCCAGGCCCCTGAAAACTCCCACTTCCCTCCTCGGCTTCCAGGCTTCCAGAACTACAATGAATTCACACACGTGTCTCTCAAAGAATGTTCCACCTTTCAGGATAATCCCAGAAATCATGTGAAGGACTACAGAATTCAAGGCGGACACGCAAAGGTAGCTTCCATTAAAGACATGTTTACATTGAGTACAGTTTTGTTTTCATCACTCACAGATTAGGCCTGAAATTTTTTAACTTCTTATATTAACAGGTCCACTAAATATTTATAACATATATATATATATATTGTGTGTGTGTGTATATATATATATATATATATATATATATATATATCAGATCTATCAGTGTGTGTGGGTACAGGTGCATCTTAATAATTTGAAAGGCAGAATCACAAAGACATGGATAGAAAAAGATAGTTCCCTAAATGCCTTCAAGAGCCAGTCTGGGCCAGGCTGAAGCAAGAAGTTGTAAAACCCAACTAGGTCCCTCACATCAGTGGCAAAGAAAGAACATGGGCCATCACCTGCTACCTCCCAGGTGCAATACTAGGCAGCCGGATCAAAAGTGGAGGGTGGAGGTAAGTCTCAAACCATGCACTCTGACGTGGTGTCCCAAGCAGCAGGTTAACTGCACCACAATGCCTGCCCTCTATGATTGAAAAAAAAATATATATATATAGCTATATATATATATATATAGCTACTCTTTTGTCTCCTTTCCAATTCCTAGGTTCATTGAGCTGATAAAATAAAAACACATACACACATATACTATTTGGCTAAAATTTTGCTTAAGTTTTTTTAAACCCCACCAAGTTGCAAGTCACAATGGATGTCTCCTTCATGTCAGGCCACTCAATAGTACTGAGTTACAACTTACATTTGGAATAAAATCTAGAAAGAGATAACAGAGGGAGGGGCAGTCAGACATTTAGACAGACAGGTCATTACTGCACCTTATCCTTCTTAATCATAGTTTGTTCTCCTTTATGTATGTGAAGCATCTAAGGGAAATTCAGAAACTTGAGGGAAGATGTGCTGATTTGATTTTAAAGTTTATACACTGGAGAGGGAGAGGGACAGAGAGGCTGCCCATCTGCCAGTTCACTATCCAAGTGACAAAATGGTGGTTAAGGGACCAGGGCCAAAGTGGGAGTATAAGCCTCGTCTCCCACATGGGTGGCAGCAACCCGAACACCTGAGTCAGTACTGCTGCTTCCCTGTAGTGGCAGGGAGCTCGAGCTCAGAGCCTGAACTCTTAGTCAAACCCAGGCATTCTGAGAAGGAATGTGGGCATCTTAACCACATAGGCTTAAGATAGGTGGAACACCTGCCGCTGGGCCTTATCTTTTTATCCACTTTTCTACAAACTTTTTAAAGTTTTTATACTTATGCAAACTCTTTTGCAGATATACAGGTCTTCGATTTTCAATGTTGTTTTTTTTTAAATTAATGACTCCCTTTCATACAACATATTTATATATTTATTTATTTATTATTTTTTGACAGGCAGAGTTAGACAGTGAGAGAGAGAGAGAGAGAGAGAGAGAGAGAGAGAGACAGACAAAGAGAAAGGTCTTCCTTCCGTTGGTTCACCCCCCAAATGGCCGCTACAGCTGGGGCGCTGCACCGATCCGAAGCCGGGAGCCAGGTGCTTCCTCCTGGTCTCCCATGCGGGTGCAGGGCCCAAGCACTTGGGCCATCCTCCACTGCCTTCCCAGGCCACAGCAGAGAGCTGGGCAACCGGGACTAGGACCCAGGGTGCTGGCACCACAGGTGGAGGATTAGACATGTGAGCCGCGGCGCTGGCTATATATTTAAAAAGTAATATTCATAATATTATCATGGACTAAATTTTAAATTAATCATGTCTCTCCTCACTGATTAGAAAAATAAGGTTCAAAAGCATGTGTGCAATGCTTTAAATGCCTCAAGTAATTCATTTCTCTGAGTCAATTTATTATTTTCTCCGTACTAAGTTAACCACACACAATATTTATTAGCATGGTTGGGAAGTAAACATTTACTAATGCTGATATCCACGTACCAGGCCACGGGCTGAGTGCTTAAATGCATTGTTCATCTCACTTAAGTACTAGTTAAGTTATTTGACAAGTGAAGAAGGGGAAATTTAGAATTGTGTACTTTCCCCCATATCACACTACTGTTACCAAAGCACGGATCAGAATTCAGCTGCCACTCTCCCTCTCTCTCTCCCTCCCCCAGACCCCACAACTCCCCTTCTGTGTGTGTGCTCTTCAACTGCAGTATGGTGGTTACATGGAAACTGAAATTTAAAATATGTACAGTGTGCATCTGACTTATTATTTTTTACTTGTGTAGCTTTTTCAACAATCATGTGATATTATTTCCTACTGAATTTTGTGCATGCATATGTCTCTGTGTGTTCTAAGAACATACAACTTATTTAATTTCACCCTTATTTAACTTTTGAAAGATAATTGAATTGTGCAGGGTGACTATACTATCTGCTTTTCCACAATTCATCCAACAAGTGAATGACATATGGACATGCACATTTAAGCTTCGACGTTTTAACATTCCACATATTTCCATGTGTCAGAGCTCATATCACCACTTGCAGTCATTTGTACACAACAGGTGCATCACTTTTAGGCATGTACAATTACAGGGGTGGTGATTCTGATTACTGATCAAATGTTGACCCTCTAGTTGCTACAATTGTGTAGTTAATGCTGAATGGAGACAGAGTTATGCACAGGAATAATTCATACCTACAGAACTTGAGTAACTAGTATCTATATAGTTTTGCTTTTTTGTAATTAAACTTCCAAGATTTCACAGACTAAGATGCCCATCTGCCCTCTCCTTGCCAAACTATGGATAATCCAAAGCAAACAAATCCACACATCCCATAATTTTTATTTTTTTAACTCTAAAGGAAACAGAAGAAGAAAAGGCCTCTTGGGTTGCTATGTTCTAGGAGAAGGTAGGCTGGAGTGTGCAGAGACGGGTGGAAACTGTTGAGAAGGAAGAGAGAGAGATCCAGTATAGAAGTAGCCCAAGTGTGATGGGAATTGGAACAGCTCCCCAGGTAGAGTTTCAAACAGAATTTCTCATTTAAAGTTATCAGGCAATTTCAATTTAGCCTATTTGATAAGACTGTATGATCCCTTGTGTATTTCCCTAGGTTTCTGAAATTCCTTGCCCTTGAAAAACATAGTTCACTGTTAACACCTTATTGGGAGAGGTTACACCAAGACTGCAGTTCCTATTCCACACTTCAGTTTGGGGCTATCAATTTTTAGTACTACCTGGCAAATAGCTTTCAAGTAACAGAGCACATATCTGTACAGTCAACAAAATGAAATCAGACAAATAAGCCCTCATTTAAATTTGGCAGGAAATAATTGTAGAAAAAGTTATCTAGTAGCAGCACACTAGTATTTATTACCATGAAATCTTAGGAAGTACCTAATGTGAGTTGTTTCAGAACCAGTGAATATGATGTGAATAAAATGTAAGGGAATAAGGGAACTATTAGACACATACACATGGACACACACAGAGGCCCGAGTCTTCCAGGAACAGGGGGTTAGTCTGTGCAGGGCTACTGAGAAGTGTTCAGATATCTTTCACTAAAGTGTAATTTAAAAGCACTTTTTCCAGACTTAATAATATTTTAGTCCAATTTTGGTATATGACTTCTGAATCATTTTATTTCTGTATTTTTTAATTTTTTTCACTTTTATTTAATAAATATAAATTTCCAAAATACAGCTTATGGATTGCATTTTATATGTGCATGTATATATATTAAATTGACTTAATACTAATCTTCCATAAGAACCATAAAAGAGCCTACGTTTTTCCATATGCCCTTCACCAAGTATCCCCTCATGCTAACATCTTAAGAAAACTATAATTTTTTCCCAGATTTCAGTTTTCTTTCACTAGTGACCTTTATATTTTCCAGAGTCTATCATTATTTGTTTTTATTTCATTTATTTATTTTATTGATCAAATTACTCCAAATTTGATTGCTGGGATTGTTTTTAGATTGGTTTCTATACCATTTCTTACATATACTCCAATTTTTAGTAATTTTTTTATAACCACAGATGATTCCATTAACTCAATTACAGTGACTCTTTGAACCATAAAGTAGGAAACATGAAAGTTATTACTAATAAGCAGATAATACTGTTTTAAATTTTTTATTTAAAATCATTTTCTTAAAAGCATCCTAATATTTTGGAAAAAACAATTCCTTGCAAAAGCTTTCAAATACACACACAAACATGAGTGAACCTAATTGTCAATAATAGACAAATGCCTACATTTTAGCATTAGATGTACATAGACTATGGTGTACATAACATATGTACATATAAATGCATAGTATATACATATTATATATAATATACATAAAATCATGTATGTTATATATAGATGTACATAAAGTATGGTGCAGACCCATATTTGTAAAAGAGAAAGGACAATCACAAATCACTGCTTGGTGAACAACTACCTTGTAATTCCCTACATATTGTGAGTTACCCTATTAACCATAGGAAAAATGTCTGGAAAGAAAAACATCCAACAGATGAGTGAAGTTAGGTGAATTTTAGGTGCTTACTAAAAGCATATGGTAATTTATATTAAAATATGACTAAATAAGATTGTTTCCATATGGAAATTATTTAAACAAATATGCAACCTAAACAAATATAAATGTCCCTTAAATTACCATCATTCCATCATTATAATAAAATGATGTAAAAGTCATTAGTATTTTGATATTTTAAAAATGGCTTAAATGAATTCTCCAACAGTATAAAGAAAATAATACCCCCTAACCCTAAAGAAGTCTGAGGCTAACAGGAACAGAGAAAAGACTGGAAGGAAATGTTATGATTTTTGCCTTGGAATAGAAGTTACGACTGAGGAGTGGCAGACAAAAGGAAGGGAAGGGTTACAATTTTCAGATGCTGGGGTGTGCACATGCCAGTTTCTCAACAGTGTTCTAAATACTCTTGGTCCTCATCAATTTAATCAAGGTAACAAGGAAAAAGAAGCCTTTGGACCAGGTTTTCCCTACCATTTTTGCTATTATTCACTTATATAAACACAAACACACACGCTCCTTATTCTCTGCAGTCCTCTCCTCTATTTTGCAAAATTCTCAGTGGATGGCTGAATTAACTGCATCTGAGTAATTGTCAGAAGGCTAGGTGGTGGGAGCCAAGAGACAGGGTCAGAAAAGCAGAACCGCTTTTCTCTTTCCTGGGACTTAATGTGATGCCAGATACTTCAAGCGGTGAATGCGCTTCTATTGTCCTGCAATTCTTTCTCTCAGAAAGTGCCAATGAGCAGTGAGCTCTGCTAAACATTTGATTCAGTGCAGGCTGTGTCAGATGGGCTTCTCATTATTAATAGATACATCGTTTGAACATGCCAGGATTACAATTTATCATGCAGTTAGTCTAGATTTATGGATTAGCTACAACCTAAGAAAGAAGTAAACTATTTCTTGATTTCACTAAAGCACATGTATTGATCTTACCAGATTTTTTTTCTTCCCTTTTCTGTAGAACAGTTATTTGTGATTTGATGATCAGTTCACAGGCAAACTTCAATATGGATGCATTACATTAAAAATACACTATTTGCACCTCTTCAAACCTGATATAGAATTAGAAAACAGTAAAGAATTCTTTTTTTCTTTCTTTGTTGTATACACTGCATATAAGTGGAAATAATTATGCTGGAGAATATCACAGTAGTAAAATGCAGTCATTCTCATATTTGGAAACATTAATATGCAGTTCTCAAATTCAACTTTTACACAAGTTGTTGCTCTAGAATATTTTCAAGATTTCAATGAGGTATTCCCTCCTCATACTAAAGTAGCACAGAAGTTTTATTATTATTTTTTTTTAATATGAGAGGCCCAGAGATTCAGGGAGAGTGGGTGGGAGTTCAAATTCTTTACTTCACTCACCAGATGCTCCCAAAATCTAGCACTGGGGCAGGTTGAAGCTGACAACCCATAACTCAATACAGGTCCCCTATGTGGGTTGCAGGGACACAGAGACTGGAACCATCACTGCTGCCTCCCAGGGTCTGCATTATCAGTAAGCTGGAATCTGGATCCCAGGCGAGGATTGAACCCAGGTACTCCAACATGTGACATGGGTGCCTTACCCAGCATTTGAAATATTAGAATAAATGCCCACTCAAATACAAGAGTTTGTTAAAAACAAAAAACAAACAAACAAACAAACAAAAAAACAAAAAAACCCGCTGTTCTATAACACACAAAAGATGACCCTGGTTAGCTTATATAAAGCCTAATTTTTAAAATCAAGTTTATTTTTTATACTTTTTTTTTTTTTTGACAGGCAGAGTGGACAGTGAGAGAGAGAGACAGGGAGAAAGGTCTTCCTTTGCCATTGGTTCACCCTCCAATGGCCACTGCGGCCAGCACACCACACTGATCCGAAGCCAGGAGCCAGGTGCTTCTCCTGGTCTCCCATGCGGGTGCAGGGCGCAAGGACTTGGGCCATCCTCCACTGCACTCCCTGGCCACAGCAGAGAGCTGGCCTGGAAGAGGGGCAGCCAGGACAGAATCTGGCACCCCGACTGGGACTAGAACCCAGTGTGCCGGCGCCACTAGGCAGAGGATTAGCCTATTGAGCTGCGGTGCCGGCTATTTTTTATACTTTTTTAAAAGATTTATTTATTTATTTGAAAGTCAGAATTACTCAGAGAGAGGAGAGGCGGGGGGGGGGGGAGGAGGAAGGGAGGGAGTGAGGGAGAAGTCTTCCATATGATGGTTCACTCCCCAACTGGCCACAACGGCTGGAGCTGCACCAATCCGAAGCCAAGAGCCAGGAGCTTCTTCTGGTTCTCCCACATGAGTGCAGGGGTCCAAGCACTTGGGCCATCTTCTACTGATTTCCCAGGCCATATCAGAAAGCTGGATTGGAAGTGGAGCAGCCGGGCGCCCATATGGGATGCCAGCACTTCATGCCAGGGTGTTAACCCTCTGTGCCACAGCGTCCACCCCAAAATAAAGTTTTTATTAATTCCTACTATTTGCTTCTGTTTAAATATAAAAATTATCACCATAAAATAAATTTATAAGCATCTCAGTTCAAAACACATTAACAATTTTTGTATCTAACCATCATCAGTCAAACTCAAATAAGGAACCTAAAAGGGGCAGCTTTTTCTACATGCAGTTTTCTATGAAGAACTTTTCTCTAATATTGTTCATTCTAATTCCTCCATTCCCCACCCCCACATTCATACCACATACTCTCAAATTCATGAGATCACAAAAATCACATTTTTATAAAATGTGGCTATACAGAATAGTATTTTGCAGAAATTAAAATGAAAAATAGAAGCATCCATACTTACTGTACAAGAAAAGAAAGGAATGGAGGGAGGCAGGGAGGAAGAGAGAAAGAATTTGCTATTTAGGAATGATCTTTTTCTCCTGAAAGAAACTAAAACCATTCTTAGTAAATGTGAAATATCGGTTTTTATTTTCTGGACTTTTCCTTCATCTTATTCTTGTTCTGCAGATCCTCTGTCACTTTCACATAATTTCTCTCTCATAGCATTCTGTCCTATGATACTTTTACTTTTGTTATAAAGCATTTTTCATCATTAGCATTTCTGCATAGTCAATTATCAAGTGCTCAAAATTCACTGTAGATGCAATCTTCATAAATCAGTTTTTGTGGATTTACTCCTTCCCTGTAAACGCCTAACGCCAACTTTGTTGATTAATCATGATTTGCTGTATTTATTCATTTATTGTAAGATATTGTTTATTGAGCTCCTCAATGTCCCCGGCACCAATCTTGGTACTGAGTACAAATCAGTGAACAAGAAGACCAAGACTTAAAGTCTATTAAGGAAGATGGAGCAATAACAAGTAAACCTAATGGTAAGTCCTTAGAAGAAAATAAAATAATGTGACAGAATGACTAGCTTTGGGGGAAACAAGCAGCAGGTGGACAGCAGCATCGGATAGTCTGAGGCCTGAAAGTGACTGAAAAGGAGACCTGGATGGTAATGACAAAAAAGAGCTTTCCAGGAAGAAACGCAATTGCAAAATTCCTGATGTAGGAAGGAGAGAAAGTTGTTGTATCATGAATGTAATGAATACGTGGGAAAACAGGGTTGAAGTCAGAACAGCAGGCTAGAATTTAGATCTGGTTGCAAGAAAACAGAATTCATTTTCAGCAAGGCAGTGACATAATCTGAAATGCATTTATAAAAAGCCACTGTACAGTGAAAAGAACCCTAGTCCAGAGACTGTTGCAGGAGTTTAGGAGATAATTCAAAGAGACAGAATGATTCAGAACATATTTAGAATTAAAACCAGTAAGGCATGCTGTTTTAAGCACCACTAGTAATAACCTCATGCACTATTACTTCAAAGAGTGAAGTCTGGAAGCTACACATATATATGGTGCAGCAGTTAGTCACCAAAAATGACTAACTCCTAAATAGACTATACATGAAGTCTGAATATTCTAGATGACTGGGACAATCTATGGACGTTGGTACATGTGTCTAATCATGACTGTTTTGCAAGATAAGTGGATTTCACATGAGAATGCTTAGCTTATGGTTTTATGATTAAAATTATTTTAAATCTGACATAAAATAGAATTCTGAATATTAAAAGTGAACTGGGTATCAATGAATTAAAATCTATTTATGATGATTGAGGAAATATCACATTTACATATGAGATCATAGCTCTGCTTAAATTTTATCCAGCAGTTGTGTCTCCTACCTATCTACCAAATTATATTTCCAAGTCTTCTCGAGCTATTCCAAACAACTGAAAGGGAGGGAATCCTCCCAAATCCTTCCACAAAGCCCTCTTCACCTTAATTCCTAAACCAGAAAAACATACAAAAGAGAAAGAGAACTGTAGACCAATATCCCTGATGAACAGAGATGTAAAAATCCTCACAAAGTACTACTTATTGGAACCCAACAACACATCAGAAAGATCATTCACACAGATCAAGTAGGGATTTATTCCTGGTATGTATGGATGATTCAACACTTGCAAATCAATAAATGAGATACATCACATTACAAACTGAAAAATAAAACTAGAACATTAGCTCAATAAATGCAGAGAAAGCATTTGATAAAATACAATATAATTTCATTATAAAAAGCTTAATCAAATTAGGTATAGAAATATAATTCCCCAACACAATCAAGGCAATCTATGACAAACCCACAGCCAGCATCTTAATGAATGGGGAAAAGTTGGAAGCATTTCCAGTAAGATCTAGAAACATACAAGGATGCCCAGTCTCACCACTGGTATTTAGTACAGTCCTGGAAGTTTTAGCCATAGCCATAAGTGAAGAAAAGAATTAAAGTGATACAAATTAGAAAGAAAAAAATCAAATTATCCCTATTTGCTGATGACATGATTCTACATATAGGAGTTCCAAAAGACTACTGAGACACTATTGGAACTCAAAAAAGAATTTGGTGAAGTGGAAGAATATAATTATACACTAAGATCAATAGCCTATATATATACAATGCCATAGCTAAGAAAGAATTTCTAATATCAATCACATTCACAATAGGTACAAAAAATTAAATATCTTGGATTAAATTTAACCAAAGATGTCTGATTTCTATGTTGAGAATTAGAAAACATTAAAGAAAGAAATAGGGGGCTGGAACTCTGGTGCAGCAGGTGAGGCCTCCGCCTGCAGTGCTGGCATCCCATGTGGTCACCGGTTCGAGACCCGGCTGTTCCACGTCTTTTTTTTTTTTTTTTTTTTTTAATTTATTTGACAGGTAGAGTTATAGACAGTGAGAAAGAAAGACAGAGAAAGGTCTTCCTTCTGTTGGTTCACTCCCCAAATGGCCACTATGGCTGGTGCTGCGCTGATCGGTAGCCAAGAGCCAGGTGCTTCCTCCTGGTCTCCCATGAGGGTGCAGGGCCCAAGCACTTGGGCCATCCTCCATTGCCTTCCCAGTCCATAGCAGAGAGCTGGACTGGAAGAGGAGCAACCGGGACAGAATCTGGCGCCCCAACTGGGACTAGAACCCAGGGTGCCAGAGCGGCACCACAGGCGGAGGATTAGCCCAGTGAGCCGCGGCGCCAGCCTGTTCCACTTCTGATCCAGCTCTCTGCTGTGACCTGGGAAAGCAGTACAAGATGGCCCAAATACTTGGGCCCCTACATCCATGTGGGAAGACCTGGAGGAAGCCCCTGGCTCCTGGCTTCAGATCTGCACACCGTCAGCCATTACAGCCAATTGGAGTGTGAACCAGTGGATAGAAGACCTCTCTCTCACTGCCTCTCCTTTTCTCTGTGTGTAAGTCTGCCTTTCAAATAGATAAAATAAATCTTTTTTTTTTTTTTAAAAATGAGAGAAATAGAAGATACAAAAAATGAAAAAAATCTTTCATGTTCATAGATTCGAAGAATCAATATCATCAAAAATGTCCATACTACTGAAAGCAATTTACAGACTCAATGTGATCTCAATCAAAATATCAATGCTGTTCTTCTTAGATCTAGAAAAAATGATGCTGAAATTTATATCGAAACACAAGAGAGGCCAAATAGCTAAAGCAATCTTATGTAACAAAAACAAAGCTGGAGGAATCACAATACCAGATTTCAAGACATAGTACAAGGCACTTATAATCAAAACATCCCAGTACCAGCAAAAAAACACACATATAGACCAACAGAACAGAATAGAAACACCAGAAATTAAACCATCCATCTACAACCAACTTATCTTTGAAACAGAAGCTAAAACTAATTACTGGAGCAAGGACAGTCTCTTCAACAAATGGTGCTGAGAAAATTGGATCTCTATGCAGAAATATGAAACTAGACCCCTACTTTACACCTTACACAAAAATCAACTCAAAATGGAGCAAACATCTAAATCTATGCCCTGATACCATCAAATTACTAGAGAACATTGGGGAAACTCTCTAAGACTGGAAGAGGCATTTTTTCAAGAGAGAAAATTCAAAAGGCCAACAGACACTTGACAAAATGTTCAGGATCACTAGCCCTTAGGGAAATGCAAATCAAAACCACAATGAGGTTTCATTTCAATAGCCCCCCCCCCCCAACAGAGTGGCTTTCATACACAAATCAACAAAAAACAAATGCTGGTGAGGATGTGGGGAAAAAGTTGCCCTAATCCATCGTTAGTGGGAATGTAAACTGGTGTAAGCACTGGAGAAAACAGAATGGAGATATTGGGGCCAGCACTGTGGCACAGTGGGTAAGGCAGCCACCTGCAGTGCCGGCATCCCACATGGGCGCCAGTTCAAGTCAGGGCTAGCTCTCTGATATGGCCTGGGAAAGCAGTAGAAGATGGCCCCTAGTCCTTGGGCCCTGCACCTGCATGGGAGACCCAGAAGAAGCTCCAGAATCCTGGCTTTGGATCGGCGCAGTTCCAGCCATTGTGGCCAATTGGGGAGTGAAACAGCGGATAGAAGACCTCTCTCTCTGCCTCTCCTTCTCTCTCTGTTAACTGACTTTCAAACAAATAAATAAATCTTTTATAAAAAAAAAAAGGATTGGCAATATCTCAGAAATGTGAATATAGTCCTACCAAAAGATCCAGACACACCACTTCTGGGAATTTACCTAAAAGAAAAGAAACCAGCATATGAAAGAATTATCTGTACCCCCATGTTCACTGAAACGCAATTCACAATAGCTAAGATATGGAATGCACCTAGATGTCCACCAACTGATGGCTAAAGAAATTACGGAATATATACACTAGGGATCATGACTCAGCTGTTAAAAAATAAAATCCTGTCTTTTGCAACAAAATGGATGCAACTAGAAACCATTATGCTTAGTGAAATAAGCCATATATCATATGTTTTCTCTGATCTGTGGTAATTAATTAGATTAACTAAAATGTAGTGTATTAGAGTGAAATGGACATTTTGAGATCTGATGATTGTTTTCAGCCTCTGTCTCTTCTGTTGGAGAACAATGTATTTTTTTCTTCATACTATTTGTTAAGCTCTTTACTTAGTGAAGGGTTAATCTTATAATGTTAACTGAAAATAAATATCCATAAAAATTAAGAATGGGAATAGGAAAGGGAGGAGGAAGATGGGTCGCAGCATGGATGAGAAGGAGGGTAGGAAGTATCACTATGCTCCTAAATCTGCATATATGAAATACATGAAACATTTATACCATAAATAAAATTTTAAAAAACCACAGGATAGGAATCTGTATATCCAAGTTACTTTATATGTGCTTGTGGCTCCCATTTTATCTTAACCACATGTAGAAGGGTTTTGCCATGGTGCATTTAGCTGAAAATAGTTATATGAAAAAACAGCTTATCGACTACTTACTATGCTGTGTATTTCTTAAAAAAAAAGTCTTTCTTAAATATAAAAATTGAAAGGAAATTCTAAATATGACTACTCTGAAAATTGATTTTTCAATCTTGATATCACCAACATAGATAATGAAGCTTAAATAAAATATACCATAAATAACTGATTGTTGAAGCAAGACATTTCACAAGCTCTCATTTGAAATAATTATTTTACTTTGCTGGATGATGTAAGTAAATGTAAATAAGAGTTTGGAAGATTAATATTTATCTCAGGGGTTGGCTGCAGACCAGGATTCAGGCTGTGATATAATTTCATGCACTCCTTCTGCATTTATTCAGTATTTACCTGATGCCAAGCCCTGGCCCAAATACTGGGATATAGAGATGAAGAGAGATAACTTCATGCTCCCAGGCAGCTGCCCTCACAGTCACATGAAGACGACATGCACCTAGCCAGTAATTAGAGACAAAATTGCCTTTTCAGAACAGGACGAGCAGGGTATAAACAGAATGAAAAAGTATTGGAGAGGAAATGTAATTTGCATAATTATAAAATGGTCAAAACCACAGAACAGTTTTTAATTAAAGGCATTCTGATAATATTAGACATACATGGAAAGTTTAGGACCAGCAGAGCTGCCCTTCTGGGCAACAGGTTCTACTTTCTTCTACTTGTCTTGGCTGGCCTGTCTTCTGGAAACACCACATACTGATTAAGTAGGCATGTGACTTTTCATGTGATTGAACTTCTGGGAGAATCTAGTTTTCAATTTCCAAAGTAAATGCATTGAAAAATACGGAACAAAGGAGAACTAAAATAAATTAAAACACTTTAAAAAACATACCCTGTAACACAATCAAAATGACTAATACTAGTTTTGAAGAAAGTAGCCTGAAATCTTAATGGAAATATACCCTAAAGCTTTATAAAACCTAACTTAGGACAGAGGAGACATTTGGAAAACTATTCTCAAAGGGAAATGAGAAATTCTGAATTCAGTACATCAGGGAATTGAAGTGTTGTGGGGTTGATGCTGCCATTTACAATGTTATTCCATGAAAATGGAATAAAGCTGTAGACTTGAATTGTAAATACATTGAGAAAAATGAAATCATCTCTTTGTTATTCAAAGCAGACAGCATTCTCTGTTATTTAAGTATCTCATCTAGTTGCACAGGAAACTAATGCATGAGCTAATTCAGGAATGTGTTGAAGCTTCACAGAGCATAGCCTTAGTTATGGTCAGCAAAACAATTATCAGTTATTACTCAATTTTTGCATGTGTTTGGAAATTTAATTATGGTGGACATATCTGAATTTAGAATATGTATCCATGATCATCATTCTCAAATTAGTTCCAAGCCCTTACTAAAGATAGTGAACAGAAGGTAAAATATCTCTTGAAAGATAGATGGCTTTTGGTAGCTGAAAATGAAACATGAAGACTTTTGATTACAAAAGAACTCCAAGATTTTTGGCTAAGAAAGTACACATGAAATCTTTTGTTTTGGGAAATATCCATTTAGGTAAAGTTGATCCATTATTGAATAGGTGCCCTTTGTTATTCTTCACCTATGACCATTCTGTAATACTTCAGTTTTGACGAAGGTTCAACTGTCATTGAACTTAGAGGCTATCTTATAAAGTTTACTTAAAGACGGTTCCATAAGTAGCTACTTATAGTTGCTTTATGCTACTTGGACTATTAATGCTACCCTTTATTTCAAAAACCAGACTACAGAAGCTGCATCTCACACAACTTCGATGATTCAGAGCTTTGTGAAACTCTTATACTCATAGCATACCCAGTTAATATTTCAACTGGAAATTTAACCTATGTCTTATGTTTCAATCAAATCATTTTAACAATTCTCAACTGTTTCTATGATGTCAAAGAAGGCAGAATATCATGTAGAACTGATTGTTTTCATATTCATTGGTTAAAACAAAGTACCTCACAGGGCATGGTAAGCAATCGGCAGGATGGCTGGTATATTCAGCATAAAACAGACATTTGGTGAATATAAACAGAGCGTGTTTGAGTAAACTGAAGCTGTTTCTCTATTCTAGTCCCTTTCAGTTGTAACTAGTTTTAGTTAGAAACAACATTTAAGTGCAAGGTACACACATTTCTGTTTGTTACTCCGGACCCCAATACATCAAGATGAGGGGTTGTTTACAATGCTTTAATTGCATCCACACAGCAATGCACACGTGTCCTTTTTGTGGGCAATCCCACAGTCGGTTACTATTCTTGGCTTTGGTGGAACTATTACTTCTGAGGAGCAGCAGATGCCCTTCCTAAAAATATCACATTCCCTTAATTTTTAGCTAAGCCAAGACTTTCTTTTTGTTCTGCCAGACACTTCTTGAATATATTTTTGCAATGCTGGTATTTTTGGCTGCTGTGTGGTCTCTCCCAGATTTTCCATCATTTTCTGAATGGGTAATTGTACACATTTTTACCTGGACTGACTCATCAGTGAGGGTTTAGACTGCGGGGTGTGGCCCACAGCCCCACATCTGGGCATAATGTTTAAGAAACCAGTTCTTCTCAATGTAGTTTTCACTCCCAAAGCCTTTACTCACACTTTAACCACTTGGCTTAGTCTAGAGTATGCTCTATGCAGTGAGTTACTATTGTCTTCATAATAATGTTTAACCTATTTCCTGAAAGCTTCTCCATAAATTGCCTTTTGTGTTCATGGCACATTCACAAATATTAAAGACTTATTGAGAAACACTAGTCCTGTCAAATGCCTCTTGTACTGGGAAGCATCTAACTTTACGTTCTTGCCAACAACATGCTGATGCATGATTCCTTTCCTTTATGACTAGCTTACTGAAAAAAATCCCAAAAGACTTTATATTTGTGGGCTCACCTCTCTCAATTTCTTTCCTTATGAATTTCACAGACCATGGCTCATCAAACTGATGGCATTGTTCAGTTTTTTTTTTTTTTTTACAAGATCTACAGAGTCCCAAACTGACCTATCTCAAACTTTAGGCCTTTTTTCTAGAGTTCTTTCTCTCTAAAGCAGAATACATATTAAAAATTCTGCCTTAATTATTTAAAAGGCAGAATGACAGAGAGAAAGTGATCTTTCACCTACTCATTCAATCCCCAAATGAAGCCAGGAGCCAGGAACTCCATTCAGGTCTCTCTTGTGGGTGCCAGGGGTTCAAGCACCTGGGCCATCCTCCGCTGCTTTCCCAAGTGCATTAGCATGGAGCTCAGTAGAAAGTGGGAAAGCTGGGATTCAAACTAGCTGCAGGAGACAGCTTAAACCACTGCACCAAAACACTGGCCCCTGCTACTGACTTCTAATTAGGGAGCCCACTCTCTTCAGGAGAAGTTTACTTGATTTTAACTCATGCATTCAGTGCTCCCAACACTCCAGTGGTTATAATGGTAACTTATAATTTTCTACAAACTAGGACATCTCAAAGAAAACTTATCCACAAATAATAAAACTCTCATAACCCCAGCATTATAACTTCTCTACCTGATAAGCTGCCCTTCTCACAGTTAAGTGGAAGATAAGAGATTCAAGTTTTAAAAAAAGACTAGAGTCAGGATTTAGCGTCACAACTAAGGTAATCTCTTGGATGCCCACATCCCCTATCAGAGTGCCTGGGTGAGAGTTCCAGCTCTGCTTCCAATTACAGCTTCCTGCTAATGTGCACCCTGGGAGACAGCAGGGGATGGCTCAAGTACCTGGATCCCTGTCATCCACATGGCCCAGCCCACGCTGTTGTGGACATTTGGGGAGTGAACTAGTAGATGGAAGGTCTCTGGTTGTGTTTCTCTCTGCCTTTCCATGAATGAAAATTAATTTTAAGAATCTAAATGGTTTAAGTTGTTAGGTGGTTGTTAGGTTTAAGTTGTTGTTGGGTGGGTAGAAAGCTAAGTATTTTCAGGTTTATATATAAGATGGCATTTCATAAAGTTATATGGACCAGCTTTCTAGCAATACAGACAAGCAGGACAGATGGCATTTTCTGAAATATAGAGAGGGAGCCTCAGCTGGATTTCATAGGTATTATAAACCAGAGAAAGGCAGGAAAACAGACTTCATGTGGTATGGTATACCATTCTTCGCAGGTCAACCCACCAGATTGCTCTCCCACACCCTAGACTCCCAGGGAAACCACAAAAAGTGCCCTGTAGCCAACTTATCTCTTGAGGAAAGGCTCAGCTCAGGATCGGAGTTTCTGATCCATGTTCACAGCAATGGTACCTGACTGTAACAAGAACAGGATCTCCTCTGGGTCTTGAGTGGCCCCTGTGTGCTCACCATTGTCATGTGCAAATATGCCTTAACAGCAACTGTCACTGGGTGTTGGAGTTGTGATCAGTATGCCTCTACAACCACATAGAAAATGGTTTAAAGAGTACCTAAATTAGTTGACTTTCATATCTTCATTCTAAAATATGTATTTTTCATGTCCGTTACTCTAAATCATCTCTTAGAGACTACCTCACATTAATTCTTCTCCATTCCAAAGCAGGTAAGTAAAAATATGATTTATGGAATAATGGCTACCTCTATGGACTACCATAATTGGAGTCTTATTTTTTTAGGATTTATTTGAAAGAGTTACAGAGAGGTAGAGACAGAGAGGTCTTCCACTCACTGGTTCACTCCCCAGATGGCCACAATGGCCAGAGCTAAGTCGATTTGAAGCCAAGAGCGAGGAGCTTCTTCTAGGTTTCCCACCTGGGTGCAGGGGCCCAAGGAGTTGGGCCATCCTCCACTGCTTTCCCAGGCACATCAGCAGGGAACTTCATTGGAAAAGGAGCAGCCAGGACTAGAACCAGCACTCATATGGGATGCTGGTGTTGCAGGCCTGGGTCTTAACCTTCTGTGCCATAACACCAACCCCTGGAGTCTTTTTTAAGCTTTATCTATTTGCATTTTATTTGAAAGGCAGTGAGGCCATGGCAGGGAGAGGAAGGGATGAATAAAGGAGAGAGAGAGAGAGAGAGAGAGAGAGAGAGAGAAACAGACAGACATGCACTTCCATCCAATGGTTCAATTTCCAAATGCCCACAATATCTGAGGCTAGAACAGGCCAACGAAGAGTCCATAAATCAATCTTGATCTGGATCTCCCCTTTGGGAAGCAGGGACTTACACATCTGAGTCATCATCTGCTGGGTGTGCATTAGCAGGAAGCTAGAACCAGAGGCAGAGTTGGGACTTAAACGCAGGTACTCCAATATGGGAAGCAAATCATCCCAAGTGGTTTCCTCACTGCTGCCTGCAGCATTGAAATTTTTTTTTAAGATTTATTTATTTGAGAGGCAGAGTTACAGACAGAGAGAGGGAGAGACAGAGAGAAAGGTCTTCCATCTGCTGGTTCACTCCCCAAATGGCCACAATGGCTGGAGCTGGGACAGGCCAAAGCCAGGAGCCAGGAGCTTCTTCTGGGTCTCTCATGTGGGTTCAGGGGCCCAAGCACTTGGGCCATCTTCTACTGCTTTCCCAGCCCATAGCAGACTGCTGGATCAGAAGAGGAACATCTAGGACTAGAACCAGCAACCAATGGGATTCTGGCCTTGTAGGCAGAGGCTTAGCCCACTACACCACAAGGCCCACCCAGCATTGGAATCTTAACCAAGCTAGTTATCATATTTGAGCCTTAAGTATCTCAACTAGAGAATAAGGATGACAAAAGTTCCAATGGCACAGAGTTGAGAAGCTTACATACAATAAAGAACCTAAACTTGGGTTGATCTGAGACATACAGTAAATATCAGTACACTTATATGTTATTTGCATTCTATTTTATATCTGATATAATTCCAGTTGTTGACAACATACTACATAAGGGTAATGTCATTCTAGAAAAACTGCTAGTTGCTGGGATACACAATGTCTGTGCCTTCATTTCTGTAGTGGCAATAGTATTTCTTCATCTTTGGCACTGAAATCCACCCACAGTTTATAAATGGGATGGGCCACAAAATCTCAAATGGAGTCCAGGGTGGAGTGGAGGCAACAGATGACAAGAAGTTACTGTGTGAAACTCATCAGCTTTCAAATGTGATTGGGGAACTAGGGCCATCTCCTAATTTAAGACAACGATCAGAATTTCTTCAGCAGCTGATCTTTTAAATTAAACAAACAAGCACAGCTGGAAAAACACATGCAAATTTTGGTATTTCCGTCTAGCAATATGCAAGCATATCCACAGTAGGGGTAATTTGCTGAAGAAGCCTCATTAATGAGCTCTCGCCCCGGTTTATTCCAGGCAGTCATGCTACACTCTAATAAAGGCAGCGTTTTCCTGAGTGCTACAGAAGGTCACGTCTTACATGCAGTGTCTTTCTCCAGAAAGTACCAGTCTTTTCAGTCTAGAATCTGCTTCCATTATGGGTAGCTTGTCAAATACACATGGAACTTGTATTTCTCAACACCTCTTTCTGAAGTTTCTCTGGACTTAATCATTGCAATGCATCCTACGTTGGGGTAGGTACAACTCTGTGGGCTACGTATTACTCACCCTTTTCTGGTTTTTACTGTTATTAGCTACCTGTGCATTGATTTCACTTCCTACTGCATTCACAAATGTGAAGTTTAAAAATAGGATAAGCGCCGGCGCCGTGGCTCACTAGGCTAATCCTCCGCCTTGTGGCGCCGGCACACCGGGTTCTAGTCCCAGTCGGGGCGCCGGATTCTGTCCCGGTTGCCCCTCTTCCAGGCCAGCTCTCTGCTGTGGCCAGGGAGTGCAGTGGAGGATGGCCCAAGTGCTTGGGCCCTGCACCCCATGGGAGACCAGGAGAAGCACCTGGCTCCTGCCATCGGATCAGCGCAGTGCACTGGCCGCAGCGCACCAGCCGCGGCGGCCATTGGAGGGTGAACCAACGGCAAAGGAAGACCTTTCTCTCTGTCTCTCTCTCTCACTGTCCACTCTGCCTGTCAAAAAAAAAAATAGGATAAGCATAAAGGAAATCCATTTTATGGCATGTTCAATACAAGAGGAAGTTATGATTTTGCAATGATGTAACAGAAAGGTAAGCAACAGCATAGTAAGAATCACCACCTCTTTTCAAAGAGGCGTGGCATGTACATCTCTCAAGCTTCAAATTCACCCCACAACCCTGAAAGAAACATCACTGGATGCAACTTGGCAGGAGAGCACTGGGTTCTGACCTTACAGCCCAGTGCATCACATTTTACAAGGGATTGTAAACATTCCTGATCAGGTTCTAAACAACTCCCACGTCTCAAACATGCAAGCCAGTAGGGATGCTTCCCTCCCCTAGCTTCATGATGCCATTTTCAAGAGACAGGAGCCAGAAATATGCTGCAGCTCTATCCGTGCAGCTGCGCTTCCCAAGCTGGAAGGAGGAAATGTAAGCAATGCAGAAAGCAAAAGAAGAACCAGACCAAGTGGTACTGCTAGTGCCTGATTCATTAGCCAGGGCCCGGGATTGTTTTCCAGTGTAGAAAGAAGTTGGCACCAACGCTTGGCAATGCACTCCAAGCTCTATCAGGGAAAGGAATTGATCATTCGGATAAGAAAAAAAGTCTCTCGCTGTCTCACTGTCTCTTATGTGTGGTGCTACTGTACTGCTTTAGGAACAAACATAGTGTGTCTATTTTTAGGGCGAATGCGCCTACTCTCTTCGCCAGCTAAATCGTTCTACATGACTAATTTGCAAGTTGAATTATCTCAGTAAATAGGCTGACTCACTAGCAAATAATCTGTAAAATTTAACCATGCATTAGCCTTCTGTAGTGAATTAGGTCCTTTTGTCTTGCTCAGGATGCTGAAATGAACTGCAGTAGTGCTCTGGTTAATAAAAAATAAAAGTGGAAGAAAAGTTATTGTAAAGCCAGGAAGGATCTTTCTTTAGAGGAGTTGAATATGACAGGTTCGTATATAGCAAGTTATATTGAGAAACATAAAAACATCTGAATTCAAATAAGGAAATGAACCACAGTTTAAATAGATATTTATAAACTTCGCAAATAAACAAACACATGAATATATATATATATATATATATATATAACCACACATAGTATATTTGTATCTCCTACATTTATTAATGGAATAATGCTTATGTAATCATTTATCAAAAACAATGAATAGCAGTCAGTATCCATAGCCTAACCATTGTTCAAGAAACAGCTGCAGAATAGATGATCTGAAATGCAAGGTTAACATTCCTCATTGTCAGTTTGTCTTCCTTCTCTGTCCTCTACTCTCTCCAGGCCTGTGGTGTTTGAGGAGCACAAGGACATTTCTGTCCTTCATAGAAGTAGAAAAACATTTCTTGTTTTCTATTGTTGTTGTTTCCATGTGGTTTAGAAAGAATACCAAGTAATTTGTACCTAGGGAGATAACGACCGACTTTTTAAAAAGGATCTATCTTGTCCAAATGTTACTGTTTAACATGCCAAGGATAACAATTTTAGCCACCAAGAATCTAACAATGGCCAGGACAGTGGGGCACCAAGGCTGTGCATATATGAACAGGTGTGTGTGCATGATGTAGGGGAGTTTCTCGAAGCACTTCAGAAGTGGCAGTGTTCAGAACTGTTGGTCCATGATTACAGAAAGTATTCTGAATTTTTATCACATTAAGATTGTTTAAATTCCCTACAGTCAGTGCACCTCTTGACGGGGCTGTCCTGCTCCTCAGCCCCGCCCTGGTTGGGTCAGTATTCTCAGCAGAAACGTGCAGGAACACAGGCAGCCTGCTACTGTTCCACCCAACCCCATAGGATCCCTTCAGGATCATGTGCGCTGGCTCCAATGGGCTCTCACTTTCAACAGCTTGTACCTGTAGCACTCTAGAGGCAGGCTGCCCTCTAGCTGCTGGAGTCTGACTCACCTACGCATAGAAGTAAAAGCCCCTTGGACAGAACCTTAAAGAGGACACATAAATTATCTTGTCCCTGATTTGACATTATCTGGAGAGCTCCCTTGAGGAACTGGGTCCATGGGATGTTGACTTGATTTGCTGTCTTATGACCTTAGCTGTACTTGCTGTACTTGACCTTTACTTGCTATCCTTCCCTATGCCATTTCTTCATTCCTATGAATACTTTCTAATGAAACCTTATTTTAGGGTCTACTTATGGAGAGTATGAGAGTAACCACAGCACAGATGATTGTGAAAGCTATAACTATGGACTGGTGTAGCGTAGCAGGTATAACCTCCCTCCTGCGATGCATGAAGCTCATATGGGTACTAGTTCTTGTCCTGGCTGCACCGCTTCTGATCTGCCTCCCTGTTAATGGTGTGGGGGAAACAGCAAAAGATGCCAAATGGTTAGGTGACTGCCATCAATGTAGGAGACCTGTCTGGTTTCCCATGCTGGTGCAGGGCCCAAGAACTTGGGCCATCCTCCACTGCACTCACTGGGCCACAGCAGAGAGCTGGCCTGGAAGAAGGGCAAGTGGGACAGAATCCAGTGCCCCAACCGGGACTAGAACCTGGTGTGCCGGTGCCACAGGCGGAGGATTAGCCTACTGAGCCGCAGCACTGGCCAAGATCTCTCTTACTTTCAAAAGCTCTCTAGCTCTCACTTGCTCGCTCGCTTGCTCGCTCTGTGTGTGTGTGTGTGTGTGTGTGTACTCTGTAACTGACTTTTAAGTAAATATTTTCTTTAAAAAACCAAAAATTGGCAGAACTGAGACTCTGGACAAATACATACCCCTCTTTTTCAGAAAAAAAGTGAAAAGACAAAGTCTTCTAGTTCCTAATCCTGATACATACCAAAAAAGAATAAAAGGGAAGCCAAGATAAGCCCCATGGCCTGACTCAGTATGATCCTACACTTTCTGTATTGCTTCCAAGAGTCCCTAGGAAGAGAAAAGATTCAAAAACAGAGAGACTCACTCTCGGCATGCCCTTTGCCCCCAGAATAATGCTTAAATGAGAGAAAGATGTGATTGTTTTCCCTGGAATCATTATACCAACATTTTTTCACTTTTCCCATGTCAGGCCTGTTCTACTTCCAATGGTGGGATTAATTTTGCAGCAGAGCAAAATCCCTAAATACATGGTAAGCCCTGATTCCATTCAGGCAGTGCGGATAAACTAACAATCCCCACCTTCAACTGCATTACGGTACTTTAGGAATGACGGACATGTGTACAACAACTATAAAACAAGGTAGGAACCATGCCTCGAAGGGAATACACAGAAAGGTCTATGGCAGCTCAAAGTTGAGATGGACAGAACACTGAACTGAGTGGAGACACAACACACACAGCACAGAAACGATGGCCCTTGACGAGACCTTTCCCTATGAGAGATTTGGTCAAGCAGAATCTAAATGGAAGAAGGCTTCAACATTGGGAATAGTGCGTCAGAGAACAGGTTAGAATGGGCGAGGGCCTGGGGGAAGCACACGTGGAGAGCAGAGAACCATCTGTCGTGCAGGCAGCAGTGAACAAGACTGAAGCAGAAGGAGGCAGTGTCTTGAGCATCCAGAAATGCAGTCAAGACCCACTGGTCAATTTCACTGTCCTTCGAATTCCACAGACCCAAGGTTATCAACACCACAAGTAAGCAAAGCAGCGCATTCATTCTTATCTTACAGTGAATGATTCCTGAAATATTGTGATTCACAGCTGGCTTTGATGGAGAAGGGACAGTGAACATCATGGTGAAGTGACTAGTTTGTGAGGCCGCTGTTAAGAAACAAACACAAGAGAGCACCCAAAATAAATGATCTGTCCTTTAGAAGTTTCATCCCAACGGTTACAGTAGCCCCAAACTATATGCAAACAAAACATGCAAGTAAAATGCTTCTCACAGTAAAGGAAAGGGGAATCATAAACACTTGTGACCTACGTTAACAGTTTCTCAAATCTCTGGGAATATTCTTAGATACAACAAAATACTGAAATTATCAGTTATAAATTATTTGAATTTGAAGCAGCTTAAATTCAGTAAGAGATTACAACTAGAAATAATATCAGAATAGTTTAATAGTTAATCAGATGTAAGGAAATAAACCCGCATTGTTTCAACCTTTTAAAATGATAGGACCAGTATTGCGGCACAGCGGGGTAAACCTCCACCTGCAAGATCCGCATCCCATACGGGCACCAATTCAAGACCTGGCTGCTCCACTTCCAGTGCAGCTCCCTGCTAAGGTGCCTGGGAAAGCAGAAGGGGGCCCACCTGCAACCACGTGCAAGACCTGGAAGAAGCTCTGGGTTTAACTTGGCCCAGCCCCGCCCATTTGGGTAGAGAACCAGCAAATGGAAGATTTCTCTCTCTCTCCACCTCTCTAACTCTGCCCTTCAAACAAAAACAAACCATTTGCTAATATAATTTTTTTAAAGTCAAGTTAATGAAAGTGACTAAAGGAAAGCATTTTTAAACAAACCGAAGAACTTACTAGGAAAATGAAGGAATAATCTAATTTTAACTACCAAAATAAATATATATTGTTAACAAATATGCATGAGGACACTTTTGCTTTAAAGTTCTTCTAATAATGGAATTAAAATGTCTATTTTGGTGCAAATTTGATGTCCAAGCACACTGTTTTCAATGAAATGTATTTCTATTAAATTTTTGAAGACATTTCTGTATTAAGTAACTCTAAGTTCTAGGGTTACAATATCGTTTCATTAAAAATTCACTTTCCTCCTGAAATTTGTAGTTTTGTGAAAACCTAGTTATTGATGGGAAACAAACAACATGAGCTAGTAAAGTAGTAAAACATATAGCTGGTAGATAAACAACAGAAACACACATCTACAACTATGTCAACACACTATTGTAGTAGAAACATAAACCAGTAAATGATGTTTCAAAGAAACCTGTTAATGAGACCCAGTGACATGAGTATAAACTAAGAATGATTACAAATGGCTGCCAGAATAGAGCTGGGATAGAACTGCAGTGTCAATGCATGGATTCTGTGCCACAGAACAAATATTTTCCTATTTGATTTCAGAAAGTAGATAACTCAGTCAAATATATTGATTCAAACTTCTACTTAAAAAAAAAAAAAACTAGGTATAGCACAGAAAAAACAGAACTCTGGTGGAGAGATTGTTGAAAAATCAAACAAACATTATCATGTGGTTTATCATTGATTGTTATCAATTTATAATAAAGTTGATAATAAAGATAATGGATAGCAAATCTTTAATATTTTGTAATGAGTGGCCTATTAAAGGACTCATAAATATTTATTGTTTCCTTAATCACTGAATTTGCATTTCTTGAGTATCTATGTAGTGCCAGGCACTCCTCTAGCTGCTGAAAATGCAATAGAGATTAAAGCAAAAGTTCCTGTTCTTGTACAGCTCACCTTCCATTAGTGCAAAGGCAGCAACACAAACTGAAAAGAGGGGAAATACAAAGAAGTCCAGAGAAAGGTGCACTTAATGTAAAGTGAAGCAAGCTAAGATAATTAGTCCACCAGTGGAGGAGCTGGCCAAGAGAGGCCTCTTTGATGATTTGAGAGACCCTCAATGAAAGGTTAAGGCAAGGCACTGTGTGAAGGCTCAGTCTCCCCAGCAGAGGGAGCTGGAGGGGACAGCTGGGAGGAATGGTGCACCTGACTTCATCAAAGCCTGAAGAGAGGGGACTGGGAACAGGTGGTGTGAGCATGAACCGTGCCTGTAGACAAAGATCAGTAGAAAGCAGAAGTCCAATACTCACATGCTAATCTTCACAATGATCCTGCCTTACAGGTATTATTATACACTTCATTCTCCACGTGCAAACAAGACTTAAAGATATTAAATAAATGAGGCACGGTGGATAGCATACAGGTTATATGAGCCTGGAACATGCACCATAACCCTCATCTTCATTGCATCCCTGCAGACACCATGTTTATGGGTATAGCACCAAGAGACCTCTAGCCTTAAAACAGATTACAATATGTAATTTTGTTGACTAGCTCATAAAATTCAAAGAATCACATTTCTTTATATTACATGTCTCTATATGCATCTATGTTTACTACATAAATATGCACTGTTCAGAAATTTATAACTGCATTGTTCATCTATAAAATATACACATATAATTTACCTCTAATAAATTATCCAACATGGTATAAATTGTCCAAGTTCATCCTCAAATGCTTGTTTAAACACTATAGTGTCTGCAGTTGAGTTTGATATTGGCATAACCAATTACATGCAACAATGATTCAATGGACAATAAATTCAGAATCAAAACTGATATGCCAGGGCAGAAATTGAAGGCAGTGGTTAAGACACTGCTTGGGGCTGATGCCACAGCTTATTAGGCTAATCCTCCACCTGTGGCGCTAGCACCCCGGGTTCTAGTCCTGGTCAGGGCGCCGGATTGTGTCCCGGTTGCTCCTCTTCCAGTCCAGCTCTCTGCTGTGGCCCGGGAGTGCAGTGGAGGATGGCCCAGGTACTTGGGCCCTGCATCCGCATGGGAGACCAGGAGGAAGCACCTGCCTCCTGGCTTCGGATTGGTGCAGCGCACCAGCCATAGTGGCCATTTGGGGGGTGAACCAATGGAAAAGGAAAACCTTTCTCTCTGTCTCTCTCTAACTCTGCCTGTCAAACAAATAAATAAAGACACTGCTTGGGACACCAAGTTCCCCCATCAGAGTGCTTTGGTTGGAGTTCTGGCTCTGCTTCTGATACCACCTTTCTGCTAATGAGCATTCTGGGAGGCAGTCTGTCCTAGCTCAATACTGGGCTATCTGTCACCTATGCGAGTGACCTGGATTTGGTTTCTTGCTCCTCCCTTCAGCCTAATCTGACCCAACCCTACTGCAGACATTTGGGGAGAGTAAACAAGTAGATGGGAGATCCAGTTTGTTTGTTTCACTTGATCTTAGCCAAAAGGCCGAAAAGCGATGTGTTTGTTTCCATCTCTGTCTCTCTGCATTTGAGATCAATAAAAATAATTAAATCTTAAAAATGGATACACAACAGATACAAGACAAGGCACTGTTGATCTACAAAGGAGCTGGTAAGATCCACAAGAGGGAAGATCTCCGTTCAGTGTAGGAATTCAGGTATTCATGTAACAAAGAAAGAAAGAAGGGCTAAGGCTTATATCTTGGAATAAGGATACTCTTCAACCCTAGGCTTATTTCTTTCCCACGTAGTTTCCAGGTTACCCTTTTTGCCCCAATCCTACAAACTGTCATTAAATTATTGTACTGCAGAATGGGTCATTAAGATTGCATTTACAAGCTCATCTCAGTTTTCTACATTTAAATTATCATACACCGTAATGTAACTGAATATAGTCATGTTATCTGGACCGCCTACTTCAAAAGGCTGTATATTCAAAAGAATCATAAAACATACCAAGCCACACCAGTCATCCCAGTATGTGCTCTGAAATAAGCCTCTGGTAATGTGACCATGGAGACCGAAGTTTGGAAATGTGATTGGTGAAAACGTAACTGTTAAATCTTGGGTACAAATGGAGAAAATGAAGGGCGAGGAGGCACAGATCCCAGCTGTCTCTTCAATTCTATTGCTATGCTGCCTCTCCTTTTTAAAAGGATGTGAAGTTCAAGGGTAGGGCATTTGGCACTCACAGTCAAGATTGGTATTGATTGAGGAGAATGGATAAAGAAAAGAAGGAAAGAATAGATCATGAAACAGCAGCAAGGTTTTGGGAGATGATGTGCCTTTAGCCACCTCTATCAGTTGGCTGTAGCTACCTTTTCTTTTTAGACATGTTATTCATGGGATAATCATTTATGCATTTTCCCTCTGAATTCAAAGAATAGTAAGTGTAATTATTAAAGTTACAAATCACAACTAGAGTAGGCTCATTGTATTTTAATTGCAACAAGAGAATTTTTTTACTTTTTAATTAGTGAGTTCATTTTCACCAGTTTCCCTTTTTTATTATTAGATGATAAAGACTCATGGAAAAACATTTTTCCAACATGTAAGTAATTTCTTAGTTTGCATTCTTACCCATTTTCCCCTATCTGTTGAGATCACAAAACATAAGACAAAGCAAAAATAATTTCACAGGAATTAGAGAAAATAAGAAAATAAAGATGACTTGGAGGGATGAGAGGAAGGGGAGAGAAATGACAGCAAAATTGCTGCAGGCCAGCTTCAGTGGATGCTGTGTGGTTCCTTTGTAAATGGCCCGGGATGACACGAAGCACAAACAGGACAGGCAAAGTAATGAGTCAGAAATGGAATTCAATTTCTTGATGGTACCAACAGTAGAGGTATGATGTCTGACAAACAGCAAGGAAAGAACACAATGGGAAGAATATAATTCATTTCCTTAACTCTCAGAGGAACACAGAAAGCAGTCAGGGTCAATACTTTGTTCATTTGACAAGCACAAAGCTTTGTAGTCTTCATCTGAAAAAGCACTTAGCTATTTCTTTCAAGGCCACCCTCCCAATAACTCATCTCTCTAAGGCCACAGAAATCATATAATTTTGATTTTTTAACAACTTGATTGGTAATATATAAAATAACTAACTTTAATCTTCATTTCAATTTTTTAAAAAATATTTTACAAATAGAGTCAACCCTGTATAGAATTTTTAAGAAAAAAGATTTTTCACAGAGAAATTTTTCAATAAAGAAATGTGTGAGTACTTGGTTTGATGTAGAATGCAAAATCACTTTGGGAATTACATATGAGCAGATTACACAATAAATCTGAGTATAACGTTATAGTCAGTGGCTTTATCAAAAAAGATCATGTGCTTGTGATCCAAAATTTACTTAGGTTATGTTACAGTTGTAAGGCTTAAAATTTGAACAGAAAGCAGCTGATTAAGTAGTATTAGTTTCTCTTCTCTTTTGGTGGGTTCATTGCTAGACAAATGGAAAAAAAAAAAAAAAAAAAAAACCTGTGGTTGGGTTTGAGAGACAATTCTTTGTAAAAAGAGACCTGCAGAGTGTGGTTTGGGACTGGGAAGGAAACACGAATATTCTTGTTTCATGAAAACTTAAAGTCTGAATTCAGCTTTACAAAATGTCCAAAAGAGAAAAAGACACAGTTCTCCTAGCTTATCTATGAAACTATAGGCGGTTCTCTTTTGCTTCTCCTTAGCTTGGTCCCAGTAGTAAATGCAATTTAAAAACTTGAGGAGCGGCCAGCACCGCGGCTCACTAGGCTAATCCTTTGCCTTGCGGTGCCGGCACACCGGGTTCTAGTCCCGGTCGGGGCGCCAGATTCTGTCCCGGTTGCCCCTCTTCCAGGCCAGCTCTCTGCTGTGGCCAGGGAGTGCAGTGGAGGATGGCCCAAGTACTTGGGCCCTGCACCCCATGGGAGACCATGAGAAGCACCTGGCTCCTGCCATCAGATCAGCACGGCGGCCACTGGAGGGTGAACCAATGGCAAAGGAAGACCTTTGTGTCTGTCTCTCTCACTGTCCACTCTGCCTGTCAAAAAAACAAACAAACAAAAACAAAAAACTTGAGGAGCAGGGTTTTGGCTTAGTGGTTGAGACACCAATTAAAATGTCCCATCCCATACTGGAGTGCCTAGGTTCAATACCCAACTCTCACTCTTCATTCAAGATCCCTGCTACTGCAGCCCCTGCGACACAGGAAATGATGGCTCAAGTATTTCTAGCCCTCTTGCCCTTGTAAGAGTCCAGGAATGAGTCCCTAGCTCCTTGCTTTGGCATCACCAGGTTCTGGCTATTGTGGGATTCGAACTACCAGATGGGCAATTTCCCCCATTCTTGTCTCTGTCTCTCGAATAAAAATTAAAACTAAGGGACTGACATGGCACAGATGGTTAAGCTGCTGCTTGCAATAATGGCATCCCATTCTGGAGTTCTGGTTCCAGTCCCAGCTGTTCTGCTTCTGATCCAGCTTCCTGTTAATATGCTTAGGAAGCACGAGGAGGATGGCTCAAATCCTTGTGCCCCTGCCAGCAATGTGAGCGACCAGGATGAGGTTACTCATTCCTGGTTTTGGACTGGCTGAAATCTGGCTGTTGTGGCCATTTGGTGAGCAAGTGAGCATATGGAAAATCTCTCTCCCCCTCTCTCTCTCCTTTTTCCTCTCTGTTGATTGCCTTTTGAGTCAGTCAATAAATAAATCTTTAAAATTTTTTAAAATAAAATTCATAAAGAGCTATGCTAGGCATATATAAAATTGAATAAAAACAGAAGAAGGATTTGGGGAGAGGTGTCCATTGGAGGGCAGTTACTTTCCAAAACCAAATTTAAATTGTTGATGTTAATATCCACCATACTTATTTTAGCCTGGCTCCATGGTAGACTTATGTGCAGCAGACCAGAATTCTAATCACAGACTGTGAATAAATTCTATGCATCTGTGTAGCAACTTCAATCATTATACTGAATGGGCTGTACACAATGGCATGCAATCAGAAAACAATTTATTTTTTCGCCTCACACTGTTCTCTTAAACCTGACCCATGGACTTATTCATCCCTAACCCCTAGATGAAATATTTTCCTATTACTCCAAAATAATAAATATTGTCATGTGGCTCTCACATAGTAAATATTACCATCTTAGTAATAAAAATTCCTACCTCAGAAAGATCTTAATTTCATTGAATTTAATGCTTTCCCTCATACCAAACTCAAGATCAGCTTGGTACTGCTAGCCTGGACAGTTTCTTTTTGAGGACAGGGGAAAGGACAAACATTTATCTTATTCTTACTCCACTGCATCCCACTGTTTGCTGGCAGTTCAGGGTGCTACAGCAGGGAAGGAGAACAGGAAAATCAAAGGAACCGTGAAGCCATTCTGCTATGAGACTCCCCTATATGGTAGCTACCTGGTACTAATACTTTTCTTCTGGATGTTCCTTCAGGTTACATGGAAATTTTCCATTTTGGTTGGAGATATAGGAGTAATGCACTTCTCTGGTCATTTTTGAAAACTTTTCATTTCAGAATAGTTCTAAATCTACAAAACAAAAATTGTCAGACAACAGAGTTCCCAGATGTCCCTCATTTCCCTTATTAACATCTCTTTTCAGTATCTTTGTCACAATTAGTGAAATAAACCAGCTTCCCATCACTTTTTAATCTAAAATCCTTTTATTCCTTCCAACCTCTAGTAATCATCATTCCGTGTTCAGACTGAATTGCTTACTTGTGGTACTTGTCTTTCTATGTATGGCTGATTTTACTCAGTGTGATGTCCTCTAGTTCCATTCACTTTGCTGCAAATCACAGGATTTATTTTTTTAATAGCCAAATACTATTTCAATGTGAACACATTCAACTTTTTTAACCTATTCATCTGGTGTACATCTTGGTTGATTCCGGATTTTGGCTATTGTGAACAGTGTTGCTATAAACATGTGGAGCAGCTATCTCTTTGACACACTGAGTTCATGTATTTTGGGTACATACCCCATAGCAGGATTGTAGCAGTTCCATTTCTAGTTTTTAAAGAAATCTTAACAGTGTTTTCCAGAGCGGCTGCACTCATTTATCATGCCATAAACAGTGTATACGAGTTCCCCTTTCTGCACATCTTCTCCAGTATTTGCTGCTCTATGTCTTTTGAATAACAGCCATTCTGACAGTAGTTAGATGATACCTCATTGTGATTTTGATTTGTATTTCCCTAAGGGGTAGTTAGGTGGAGGATTTCTTCATATGTTTGTTGGTCATTTGTTCTATTTCTCTGGAGAACTGTCTATTCAGGTCCTAGGCCCATTTAACCAGAGTGGCTGTTTTTTCATCGGTGAGTTTTTGGAGTTGTTTATGTATCTGGGATATGTTAGATTAAGTAGCCTGCAAATATTTTCTCCCATGCTGTCAGATGTCTCTTCACTCCCCTGGCTGTTTCCTTAGCTTTGCAGAAGCTTCTGACTTCAATCAAACCCCTTCTTTCTCGTTTTGCTTTTGTAATCTGTGCTTTTGGGGACTTATTCAAGAAGCCATCACTTATACCAATGTCTTAAAATGTTTCCTCTGTTTTCTTCTAGCATTTTCATAGTTTCTGGTCTTACATTTAGATCTCTGATCTATATTGATTTGATTTTATATATGGTAAGAGGTAGGGATCAAATTTCAAATTAGCAATCATGAGAAAAGAGTTGTGAAACATCTTGAATTTAGAGCCAGTTGGTCGGAAGTCCCAGTGGCCTAGGACTTATCGATGGTATTTAAAAGGGGGCAGTCATGCAGGACTCAGCCCCTAACTTACGGGTCCTAACACTAACTTCAGGTAGCTGGTGTCAGAATTGAATGGAATTGTAGGCCACCCTACTGGTATATGGATAGTTGAAAACTGACTGCTGATGGGAAAGGAAATCTCTCACATTATCAGCATTTTTCTGTAGGTAGACCCAGACCATGCTGTATGACAAGGAAGCATCTCCCCAGCTTTTTTCTAGAAAACATTTAGCTCTGTTTGATTTCTAACTTCTTAGAGTAGGAGGATACTTCAAAAAATGTATGGGAAAATGGAATTAAAAATATTAGTTCATTTTGGTGCAAAATCAATTTTGAAATTCATGCTTTTTTAAATAAAATGCATGGTCCACACACTATGAAAAACATCTGCATCAAAATGAACATATATGCCTTTAATTCCATGTCCCATGACCTTTCTGAAGTCTCCTCAAAGATGAACAGCTCAGACTTACTGGCCCTGAATTTTGACTTTTCCTGTCCTGCAACAGTAGTCCAGCACCTTTCCTAAAATATGTGAAGGTTCACAGCACTTCTTTCGTTCTCTACTTTTGGAATCTTATTTATGCCCAACTGTGTATTTCCCTTGAAAAATCATTACATCTACAAAAAATTAGTTTATATGAAATTCAGATTTCATGTAGTCTGAAGCAGGAATAAAAGATGGCGCAGCTAAAGAAACATTGTTAGATTGACCCACACTATAAATGATTGTAGGACACACTATCAATTTTTGTGTCCAGGACTGTCTTTTCACATAATAGAGACATGAGAATTAGCCACGGTTACTGTGTTAATTGAAAGGAGGGCAACTTTTTGATTAGAAACATATGTGATCAGGGCCAGTGCTGTGGTGCAGTGGGTTAACACCCTGGCCTGAAGTGCCAGCATCCCATACGGGCACTGGTTCTAATCCCATCTGCTCCTCTTCTGATCCAGCTCTCTGCTATGGCCTGGGAAAGCAGTAGAAAATGACCCAAGGCTTTGTGCCCCAACACCCATGTAGGAGACCTGGAAGAAGCTCCTGGCTTCAGATCAGCACAGCTCCAGCCATTGTGGTCATCTGGGGAATGAACCAGCGGATGGAAGGACTCTCTCTCTCTACCTCTCTCTATAACTCTTTCAAATAAATAAAAATAAATCTTTCTTTTTAAAAAAAGAACTAGGTGTGACCTTTAAATTATCCAGTTTTTTTCTGAAACAGTTAAACAGTCACAAAGTCACTAGCATTAAAACTATAGCTTGAGAAAGCCATAAAATATTCATATTAAATTTTGTAATTAACACAAACTACCAAAATAACAAGAAAGATGAAAAAAAATTGTGAAGTTTTATGCTCTCAGAATATAAATGGTATGCAGAACAGAAGCAAAACTTCCTATGCTCACAGTGGCCAAGTAATTCCCTTGTGACGAAAATACTTCAAGTTCTTAAAATATTTTAAACATATGCTTTTTTTTTTTTTTTGCAAAAAAAGAATACAATAGTATTTTTAAAAACCTGCTACCTGGGGTTAGCCTTGTGGAGTACCAGTTTAAGCCACAGCCTGCGATGGCAGCATTCCATACTTTGAGTACCAGCTACTCTGCTTCCAGTCCAGTTCCCCGCTACTGCACTTGGGAAAGCTGTAGATGACTGCCCAAGTGCTTGGGCCCCTACCACCTCTGTAGGAAACCAGACTCCTGGCTCTGGCATGGCTCTTGTGGCCATTTGGAGATTGAAACAGCAGATGGAATAGCTTCTGTCACTCTGCCTTTCAAATAAATAAAGTCGATCTTTTATTTAAAAAGGCCTACCTAAAAACAGTAAAAATTATTTACTTGACTAGGACTTCATGAATTCAATTTTTGGCCTAAGATTTTTCAGTCTTCATCGACAGACAACTTGTATGTTCTCAATTTGTATCTTCCTTTGAAGGTTTTCTCTGAATAAACAGCTGTGCTTTTCAAGTTTACTCCCATCTTGCTTGAACATGAACTTCTTGGCATTTAGTGGCATATACTTGGACCTCCAATGTGCATAAAAATTGCTCCATGGAACTGTCACTTCTAATTTCTCCGAGCAGAATACTTTGAGACATGAACACTAACTTCCTTCCCCATGCCAAAGAAAACAAAAGGTGTATCTCTCAGATCAGACTTACACAGCATCATCTATTTACAGAATAAAGCAAGTTGCAGAATGGACCTGCTGGGTCAGAAATGGGGAAGTAACTTCCCAGCAGTGCTTTATCCATGCAGACATTATTTACCATTATTAAAGGTACTGAAGAATATTTCCAGAACTAACATAAAGACAAAATTTAAAATGCCAGCGTCGGATAATTTCTGGCTTTACCACCTGTCATTCTGAATTATTCTTTTTTTTTTCTTTTGGTTTATGAGCATTTAGCAAGACATTTTTGAAATTATATTCTAATGTGATACATTAGAATCTTCAGAGAAGTTTCCTATGGGCTTTATAATAATGGAAGAAATACCGTATTAGGGAATATGAATAGGGATTGCTTATTTTCAAGTTAAAGGGAAGAACAATTGTTGCACACAATTGTGAATATTATCATTTTTTCAAGTGATTGCTATTGGAAATTTTAATAAAGGTTAATGGAATAGAGAACGGAAGGGGGCTTCCTTTTCAAATAACCTCAAGGATTCAAATACGTCATTCTTACTCAGTTTGAACACTATTAAATTAATATTTGTATAGGGCAGGTGCTCTTAACTTTTTTACTCGCCAGCTCATCTGACAGAAAGGAGACAGACACACAAGTCAGCAACCATGGCTCACTACAAAGCAGTTTCAAAGAGGCAGTCACTCCCTAGAAAAGGCGCCTTAGGAGATTCTTCCCACTCCACTCCCTGCATTCTACAGCCCTCTAAAGCCTGCCCATGCTCACTAGAGAAATGCTTACTACATGTAGTTTCTAAAGGCTTGCAAATACATCACACCTTATAAATATAAAAAGTAGCAGCACTTCATCCTTTGCTACCCAGAGAGGATGATATCTGGTCTGGAAGAAGCCCATCAAGGATTCTTTAAAAATGCCCAAATCAGAGCACCAAGATAGGGAGGAATCCTACTAATTCTGCTGCAGGAATCATGTCATAAATCGATCTGAACTGGGGAGAATATTATTGCTTTGCTTTATAATCATTGCGCTTATTCCCACCATACGCACCAGGCGTATTAAGACAGCATCTCTGAATGTATCCAGGTAACGTGCAGTTGCCTGCTGCAACCTTCATCTGATCATAACCCAAACTACAGGATTTTTAAGCTAACATATAAATCAACAAGCCTACCAGGCTTAGAAATTACCACAATTAATGGACCAAAAACCTACCAGGCAATCAAAACAGTTTTAATCACTAGATTTCTCAGTGTATCTCTGTTAACTGCAGAGGGTAACAGTGACTGCATTAGGCAGTTAGCTCCTCAATGCAGTTAAACTTCGATCCGGGCCAATAGGTATTACTTACCATCCTGTAAGTAAATTAAAATTCTCTAACATGTGTAATAAAAAATTGTTTCCAATTTCATATGGTCAGAAAACTAAACAAATGGACATAACAGAGAAACAAAAAAAAGTCCTTGAAAACCAAGACTTAGCAATGTTCACAATAAATGGAAATAAGTGAAGACATATTATGCCTTAGCTTGGGGGGACATGCAGACATGTAATTTCTCTGGGTGTGTAGGTAAACAATGCTGGAATAGAGAAGCCTTAGCTTTGGTCAAAATGGTGCACAGTTAGGGGCCAAGGAAAAAAATCTTCAAGCAGTCATGCTTTTTTGTTACTGAAAACTTTCAAATAGAATCCTTTATGATGAAAAGAGCAGTCTTGAGTGTCAGCAACTATGCTATCACATGCATGGTGTGCATAAGCAGGTAAATGTCTCTCAAGCATTCACACACACACACACACACACACACATACACACAGATGGCATACATGTTTGCAGCATGCTCTTCCCCAGGTATTAATGAAGGGAGTCAATGACAATATTTGGCAGTCTAAAATCGAGTAGAATCCCTTCCATATTGCTTGAACAAAGAAAGAAATGAATACAAATAAAAATAAGAATGAGTAAAATCATTTATAGCAAAAGTGAGTCTTACGAAAACTTTACTATTTTTACCTACAATATTGATTCAAACTCATCTCAACTGGTGGATATAATTATAGGCCAGTATGTGCCAACAGACCCAGGTCTGAGCAGGGTTGCTACTTCATTAAATTTCATACAAGGACTCAAACATCAGAAGCATGGTTATATTACATGACCTTTAGAATTTCTTCTAAAATATAGATTTTATCACACAATGACCAGTGGTCTGCCTAAGACTCGTGATTTCCTTCCCAAAATAAACTTGTTACCACAAAACAGAAGCCTAGCCAAAGGCATATATTTGCAGCCCCACTATAATATACATGGGGCCAGTCGATTGTCAGCAGAAGTAGTACGTATCAGTTCTAAAGTAAAGTGGCTAAGAAATCACTATGGGGTCCAGCGCTGCGGCGGAGCAGGGTAAAGCCCTGGCCTGAAGTGCCGGCATTTCATATGGGCACCAGTTCTAGTCCTGGCTGCTCCTTTTCAAATCCAGCTCTCTGCTATGGCCTGGGAAAGCAGTAGAAGATGGCCCAAGTCCTTGGGCCCCTGCACCCACATGGGAGACCTGGAAGAAGCTCCTGGCTCCTGACTTCGGATTGGCTCAGCTCCGGCCGTTGTAGCCATTTGGGCAGTAAACCAGCAGATGGAAGGCCTCTTTCTGTCTTTACCTCCCTCTGTAACTCTTTGAAATAAATAAAAATAAATCTTAAAAAAAGAAATCACTATATTTTCATCATGCTCTCATTTCTATTTATTTCTAATGGACACACAAAATTAATCATACTTATGGGGTAGTATATGGATGATACTACTATCATTGTATAATGCCCAATCAGGGTAAATATATCTATCTCCTCAAACATTTGTAACTTATCTATGGTTGAAGCATTCAAGAGTCTATTTTCCAGATTTTTTTAAATGACAATCACACAGCAGGGCAAGTATTTGGCATCGTGATCCTAATACTGCTTGGGATACACCTACCCCATGTAACAGTGCCTGGGTTTGAATCCTAGTTCTGCTCCTGATTCAAGCTTCACGCTAAGGTGCACGCTGAAACTCCGCAGGCTCAATAACTGAAGTGACTGCACCACTGCCTCCGCACATGGGCAACCACACATGGGTTCCGGCCTCCCAGCTTTGACATGGCCCAGCTCTGTCCACTGTAGGTATTCAGGGAGTACATCTGTAGATGAGCATATACTCTCTCTTTTTCAAATAAGTAAAAGAAAAGGCAGGGGGCAGTGCTGTGGCGAAGTAGGTAAAGCCACTGCCTGAAGTGCCAGCATCCCATATAGGTGCCAGTTTGGGTCCTGGTCGCTGCACTTTCAATCCAGCCCTCTGGTATGGCCTGGGAAGGCAGCAGAAGAATGGCCTAAGTGCTTGGGCCCCAGAACCCTTACGGGAGGCCCTGAGGAAGCTCCTGGCTCCTGGCTTTGGATCAGCTCAGCTCCAGCCATTGCAGCCATCTGGGGAGTAAACCAGCAGATGGAAGACCTCTTCCTCTCCCTCTCTGCCTCTCTCTGCCATTCAAATAAAATAAATCTTAAAAGAAAATAAGTATTAAAAAAACTAAGAAAAACATACAGTACATTATCATTATTTGTAGTCAACCTATAATGCATGCTCTCATTTCTTGTCGTCTTGCTATAAGACAGAGGACTCAATATTGGATGGAATGGTGGAGACACAAGACTGAAGGCATATGAGACCATGATTTGTGGGAGACCATGATTGCAAGATCACCATTTTTACATGCGCATTACAGTAAATGCCACATTAGCGAGAAAGTTATATTACGTGGTCACTAACATTTGGGTGTTAATTTGTTATAACAGTCTACAAAGTAATAAAAATTATGATACTTTCTCCTTTAATGAACTTCTACAATATTTTACGTAGTCTTACTCTGTAATATTACTATGATTTATCACTTATCCATTACTATGTACATTTATGACAAGGGAAGAAATGTCAAGAGAGTAACTAATTAAAGGCTACCTCTTCTTTTCAAGTCCAATTAATCAATGGTCACACTTGGGTTTAGCTTTTGTTTTGTCTACCTTTTTCATATTTATGAAATTTTGTCTTTGGCTTCTCATTTTTAAAAATAAAAAGTTCCCTTAAAAAGGAATACTACAGAGTTTCAAACCATACCAAAGTACCTTCTCTTTGATAAGTTTGAGATATGAATTTCAAAGATCTGAAAATTCATAAATTTGTATCATTGTAAAGCATTAAATCTGGCAATAATCTGTTAATTAGCAAAGTTATAACTGAAAAAGCTTCATACTTATCTCCCCATGGTAATTTCTACAAAAATCTTGAATTATCTTTAAGCCTGTTTTACTCATTTCTTTTATTTTTCAAGATTTATTTATTTGAAAGGCAGAGAGAGATGGGAGGGGAGGGATCTGAGACTGGACCAGACTAAAGCCAGGGGCCAGGAATTCCATGCAGGTGATAGGAAATCATGCACTTGAGCCATCATCCACTACTTCCTAGGCACATTGGAAGGCAGCCAGATTGGGAGCTGAGTAACTGGGACTCCAACTTGAGAGACAAGCAACCCAAGTGATGGCTGAACCTGATGTGCTACAACACCTGCTATTTTTAAGTGCTGTCTTCCCTACTGATTACGTCTCTAACTTTACCTAGTGGCCAAACTGAAAAGGTTTGAAAACCCTCACATTTGCAAGCCAAAACAGTAAAGAAAAGTAAATAAAATATTAGATGAGGAACTCTGACAAAACTTGTTGTAATCATGCAAATATTACAGTATATCTGAAATGCTTTGTTAGTTGCAAGTGACTGACTCATGCATAGCCAGTATTGAAAAGGGAAAGAGTTGGAAATGCACAAGAAAATCCAACTTTGGGTGACAAATGACAGCCGTCAAGTGCAGTTGAATTTCTTGAACTGAAGTTGACTAATGAGAATGTAAGGGCCATCTCTGCTCCTATGAGTCTTCTAATTTCATGGAATATCAAGCCACATAAATGAGCATTTAAAAAGATGAGGTATCAGATGCTAAATGTCATGCTAAAATGTTAGCATACAGCACTTTGAAATCTTTGATTTGTCATATGATAAGCTGTGCATTCCCTCTGCTACTAGAACGGTGAGAACGGGACCCAGTAGGGAGGTTTAGCTTAATAAATGTAGCCACTTTATTCCTCAGACTGCTGGTCCGTGTGATTGATGGAGCTTCTGTCTCTTCAAGGGAGGTGGGATAGGGTCTTAGGCAGCAGACTCTGAAATGTTTGATGTCTGACAGAGCAACTGACATTCACGTGACGCATTTTCTCTTCCCCCCCAAACTACGTCAACATTTATTTATGATAAAGGATAAGCTGGGTGAAAACAGGCAATACTGTTTATCATCAATCATGAGGTTTTACATTCTCCTTTGCAGGAAGAGGAATGACTTGTCTGTGGTATATTTATCACCTCAATATTTCTTTAATACTTTAAATGTATAAAATGTAGCACTTAACCATCCACAAGCTGTTCTATTGATAGTAAATATCTTTAAAGAATTACTGGGAATTATTATTCATTCTACCACTTTTTAAAAATATACTCTGTATACAGTTTCTGCACACAGAGTAAGGAGTAACACATATATTTAATTCTTGGGGCTTGTAATCATTTCTCAGGTTCAGTAGTGGCAGTATACACATAAAGAAGATTCTAGTTGAGATGCTAATTAGTGATCTGCTGGGATGCTTGGAATGAGAGGATCTGAAAGCTTGTTCAGATTGCTTACAAACATCACACAAAAATGGTATTTTTGAGGATCTCCTCAGACCTGGAATGCATTAAGTGAGACAACTGCACCCTTCTCCAAGTAAAGCTCATTTTGAGAAAATTTAGAATGTGAAGGATAAGGAGATTTTAACTGATGGAAATGGGGAGATAGCACTGATTAATGAGCACTAATCATGACAGGAGAAAAGTAGATGTAACACAGTGATTGAAAACAATGCATCTATCTTTTCTCTCAGCTTTCCTCAATGGTATAAAAAGATGAAAAAAGTAATAAAATGGAACAAGATTTACAACATGAATATTTAATTATATAGAACATAGACATTATGTAAAGAATGACAAATACTAATATTTCTGTTATACAAAATAATGAACCAAAAGGAACAAGAAGGTGTTTATAAAATACATTCTTTGGCTTTTGAGAATATATGTAAGTATGATAAAAACGGGTATGCTAGATTAACCTAGAAAGGCACTAGTAAATATCAGATAACATAACATGGCCTAATGAAGAACACTGATACACAAAATCAGGAGGTTGATTATAGCCACAGAAACAGTATTTTTTGTTTAAAAATACATGGATGAAACAGAGTCACAGTTTAAATACTGGAATAGGGGGGCATGTATCTGGCCCAGTAGTTAAGTCCTCACTTGGAACACCCATATTTCATACCTGGAGTGTCTCACATATGTGCGTGCTTTACCTTCAAACAAATAAAAATAAATACTGAAAACACTAAAGATGAGAATTGGACAATCTTTCCCTGCACATCCTTTCCAGCATTTATTTCTTGGCTTTTGAATGATAATGATAACCATTCTAACTGGGTTGAGGTGAAACCCCATTGTGGTTTTTATATGCATTTCCCTGATCACTAGTTATCCTGAAAGTCTTTTCATGTGTCTTTGGCCATTTGAGTATGTTGTTTGTGCTTTTTAATATTCTTAGTCCATTGCTTAAGTGGATTGTCTGCTTTGTTGTTGTTGAGTTCTGTGAGCTCTTGAATATCCTGGATATTAATCCTTTATCAGATGCATAGTTTGAAAGTATTTCCTCCTACTCTGTCAGTTGCCTCTTCACTTTATTGAGTGTTTCCTTTGCTGTGCAGAAGCTTCCAAGCTTGATATAATCCCATTTGTCTCTTTTTCTTTCATTGTCTGTCCTTCCGGGTTTTTTCCAAGAGGTCTTTGCCTAGGCCAACATCTTGGGAGTGTTTCCCCTAAGATTTCCTCTAACAACTTGATGGTTTCAGTTCTTAGGTTTAGATCCTTGATCTATTACAAGCTGATTTTTGTATAGGATTTCATACTTCTGTATGTGGGGATCCAAATTTCCAACACAATTTATTGAAGAGATCGTCCTTTAACCAGGGCATGCTTTTAACTCATTTGTCAAAAATGAGTTGTAGATGTGCAGATTAATTTCTGGGGTTTCTAATCTGTTCCACTGATTCACATGTCCATTTTTGTGCTAGTAGAAGGCTGTTTTAATTATAACTGCCCTGAGGTATATCTTGAAATATGGTATCATGGAACCTTCAGGTTTTTTACTATTTAAGACTGCTTTAACTACCTGGGAGAGGGTCTCCTTTAATACCATAATTATTTTTACAATCTTTCTTCCTAGATCTGAGAATAATGTTCCTGGTATTTTGATTTAATCAAGAAATGTGCTATATATGCATGATGGAATTCTATTCAGTCAGAAAAAAAGAATGAAATCCTCTCTTACAAAACAAAATAGATGCAATTAGAGACCACTCTGGCTAGTGAAATAAGCCAGTCCCAAAAAGACAAAAAACATCTTCTCTCTAATTTCTAGTAACTAATACATACAGTACAAAAATATAATGTACATGAGTAAAACTGACATATTGAGGTTTGATTATTGTTTATAGCCCTTGTCCATTCACCTGAGAAACAGTGGTCTTTCCACTTACTATTGTTAAATTCTTTATTTAGTGGAAGATTAAGCTTGTTATTATAAAGTAAATTAAAAGTACTTTATCATAAAATTATAAGAAAGGAAGGAAGAGGGAGGGAAGTATCATTATGTTTTTAAGGCTGTATATAAGAACTATGTTACATTTATGTAAATTTAAAATTAAAGAATTGGAGTATGTGATATGAGAAAAAATTAAAAATTTCTTTTGAGTTTGTATCAACTATAAATGACAGGAAGACAAAGAGAGGCCTTCTAGTGCCACTGCATTTTGTAAGGCTTTAGAGAGGGCACATTTTAGAATATGAAGTGATAGTTGAAAAGCTTTCTTTTTTCAAATAAATTTATCTTTCATTTATATATTACATTAACATTTTTTGAAAGTGGAGTAAGAGATAAAGATGGAAATGAAGACAGGAAGAGAGAGCGAGAGAGAGTGCACATTCATGTACTGATTCATTCACCAAATGACCACAAACATCAACACTGGGCCAAGCCACAAGCCTAAACTCAATCTGATTCTCCCATTTGGGTGGCAACACCTAAGTACTGAGCCATCAACCTTTATCTCCAAGGATATACATTAGCAAGAACTGGGAGAACAGACAAGATTCAGTAGGAATTTAAATAGATGAGAATATCCAAAGTGGTATCTTAACCAGTGGGCCAAACACCTGCTCCTGAAGAAGTTTTCAACAATGAATTATAACACTTATACTAAAATAGGCAATTGAGTCACAGCTTGCAAGACAGTAGTATATAGTATATTTTTAAAGATTAAGAGAGATGTATAGCCATAGGGTAGAAGATGAATCACGAGGCAAATGGCAAGTTATCAAGTCTCTATGTGTGAGATACACAAATGCAAATCATAGGAACTAACTTCTCTGAAGAAAAGACTATGATGTTTGAATTCATAATATCATTTCTCTAATGCTAATATAAAAGCAATAGAAATATAGTTAATGATTCTCCGTTTGTTAATATGTTTTGGTTGAAAACAGTATGAGATTTTGTTGAATAAATATATTTAAGGAAATAATTTATAGCATTCCCCCTAAATTCTGGAACCAGACAACGAGGCCCACTCTCACCACTGATATTTAATATAGCTTTGGAAGTTTTAGCCAGAGCCATTAGGCAAGAAAAATAAATCAAAAGGATACAAATTGGAAAGGAAGAAGTCAAATTATCCCTATTTGCAGATATGATTATATATATATAGGGGATCCAAAAGACTCCACTGAGAGACTATTGGAACTCATAAGTTTGGTAACGTGGCAGGATATAAAATCAACACACAAAAATCAGTAGCCTTTGTATACACAGACAATGTGATAATGTGATGGTTCAGAAAGAACTTTTTAAGATCAGTCCCATTTACAGTAGCTCCAAAAAAAAATTAAGTAACTTGGGATAATTTAAGCAAGGATGCCAAAGATCTCTACAATGAAAATTATAAAACACTAAAATAGAAAGAGAAGTTAACTGAAAATAGATTTTAGTAAAAATAAGAATAGCAATAGGAGAGGAAGGAGGAAGAAGGGTGGAAGTGCAGGTAGGAGAGTGGGTAGGGTGGGAAGAATCACTATGCTTCTAAATTAGAATTTATGAAATGCATGAAGCTTATATGCCTTAAATAAAAGGTTAAAAGACAAAAAAAAAATAGAAAAATCTTCATTGTTCACATATTGGAAGAATATACATCATCAAAATGTCCATACTACCAAAAGCAATTTACAGATTCAATGTGATCCCAATCAAAATCCCAGTGACGTTATTCACCGATCTGGAAAAAAGATACTAAAATTAATATGGAAAAAACAAGAATTCTAATAGCTAAAGCAATCACATACAACATAAACAAAGCCAGAGGCTTCATATTACCTGATTTCAATTCATAGTACAGGGAAAATATAATCAAAACAGCCTAGTACTGCACAAAAACAGATATGTATTCCAACAGAACAGAATAGAAACTCCAGAAATTAATCCATGCATCTATAACCAACTTATCTTTGATAAAGGAGCTAAAATAAATCCATGGAGCAAGGACTTTCTCTTCAACAAGTGGTGCTAAAAAAATGGGATCTCTGCTTGTAGAAGTATGAATTTAGACCATAAAAAAACCCACTCAAAATGGATCTTAAATCTATGACCTGATACCATCAAATTACAAGGGAACACTGGGGAAACCCTATATGACATTGGCATAGGTAAAGACTTGTTGGAAAAGACCCAGAAGCACAGGCAATCAAAGCCAAAATTGACAAATGGGATTACATCAAGCTCAGAACCTTCTGCACTGAAAAAGAAACACTCAGTAAAGTGAAGAGGTAACTGGCAAAATGGTAAAAAATATTTGCAAACTACACAACTGATAAGGGGTTAAACACTCAGAATTGATAAAGAGCTCAAGAAACTCAACAACAAAACAACTAATCCAGTTAAGAAATGGGCAAAGGACTTGAACAGGCATTTTTTCAAAGAGGAAATCCAAATGGCCACCAGACACTTGGAAAAAAGTTCAGGATCACTAACCATCACAGAAATGCAAATCAAACCTATGGTGAGGTTTCACCTCACTCCAGTTAGAACAGCTCTCATATAGATACCAATAAACACCAAATGCTGGTGCAGATTTGGGGGAAAAAGTTACTCTGGTCCACTATTGGTAGGAATGTAAACTGGTGTAGCCACTGTGGAAGACAGTATGGAGATACCTCAGAAATCTGAATATAGACCTACCATATGATCCATCCATCCCACTACTGGGAATTTACCCAAACCAAAAGAAATCAGCATATGAAAGACTTACCTGTATCACCATGTTCACTGCAGCACAGTTCAGAATAGCTAAGATATGAAATCAACCCAGGTGTCCATCAGTTGTTGACTGGATATAGAAATTATGGTATACACACACTATGGAGTACTACTGAGCTGTAAAAAAAAATATGCAATCTTGTCTTTTGAAACAAAATGGCTGCAACTAGAAACCATTAAGCTTAGTGAAATAAGCCAGTCCCAAAAGGACAGTATGTTTTCCCTGATCAGAGGTAACTAATAGAATGCCTGAAATGTAATGTATTGGAGTAAAAAGGACACTTTGAGATTTTATGATTGTTCCTCAATGGAAGAGACAAGGGCTATAAACAATGTGGTTTTTTCTTCTTCCTACTATTTGCTGAACTCTTTTACTTAGTGTAAGGTTAACTATATGATCATCAAGTAAACTGAAAATAGATCTTCGAAAAATTTAAGAGTAGGAATGTGAGAGGGAGGGGGAGGAAAGATTGGGGTCTGGGCGGGAGGAAGTGTAAAGGGGGAAGTGTCACTATGCTCCTAATCCATGTATATGAAATGCGTGAAACTTGTATAACTTAAACAAAATTTTTAAAATTCAAAAAAGAAAATAACTTACAGTATGCTAAAAATGTCACATGGTTATAAATTCTGGATATAAATACTTCAGCACTACAGATATTCTATATTTATCAGTATAACAAGACATTTAGAGTCTAAGCTGACATACTGCAACAACTGGTCAAGTCCATGTTGGAGAGATAAAAAAAATATTCTAAGAAAGTGTGTGTGAATGAACAAAGGGATATACAGTATTAAGTTATAGATTACTTAGTGGAAATAGGTTTATGATTCAATTATAAATATTTTAACATGTTTATTCCCAATTTGTAGTGAAAAATCTATTGTTTCTTCTCAGTATATGTTCCATAAGGAAATATTAGTTAGGCATTATCAATCATCATTAGAGGAAGATTGATTGTGTTCCTTAGTATGCAGTCTTCCAAAAGAGGAAATATTAGCAATAACAGAGAACCTACATTTTAGAAGGCATGCTTTCTATATTTATATGATGAATATTAGACAATAACAGAGAACCTACATTTTAGAAGGCATGCTTTCTGTATTTATATGATGAATATTAGACAATAACAGAGAACCTACATTTTAGAAGGCATGCTTTCTGTATTTATATGATGAACACTGTGATAATCATAGCAAAAACACACTAATTGCCCACCATAATTTAAAATAAAGTTGAGAATTAAGACACAAAGACAGGTCATTCCAATTCAAGGAACTATGTGAAAAACGGTTTTGGAAGATACAATTGAAAACGTAGAAAAGGAGCTAGGAGAGGAACAAGATAATACATTTTTTCCAAAGCAGACATTCTGAAATGGCTTCCATCAGTATTACTCTACATTACCTACTTTTCTGTACTATGCACTGTGCTGCTCATTGCCTCAAACTTATTATTTGCCTCAAATCTATTATTTAAATAGCAGTAAAAGAAAACTGCATAATAACATAACATTTTGTCTTGCTTTTAATGCATATCTTGGGCAGTTTATGCTTTTTAAGTATAATTTTCACCTTTTATTGTGAATTCCTTTCTCAGATCATAAGAAAATTTTTCATTAAAACTAAGGAAAATGACAAGATTATAATAGCATATATTTTTAATAAACTATCCACTCTTGGGGCGAGTGTGCGGCATGGTGCTTGGTATACCTGCTCCCCTACTTCTAACCCAGTTTCCTGCTAATGCATCCAGAGAAGCATTAAGAAATTACAAAATACTTGGGCCACTGCCATATATGTGGGAGACACAGAGGGAGTTCTGCCTTCCTGGCTTCAGCCTGGCCCAACCCTAGCTTTTGCTGGCATTCAGAGAGTGAACTAGCAGATGGAAAAAGGATGTCACTCTCCTACTCTCTGTCTTTCCAAGAAAATGAAAATAAACAAAATCTTAAAAAGTAAAATTATCCATTGTTACTATAATAAACTATTTTTCCAAGTGGTTGAAAAGGCATTGCTTATTTTAATGAAGCTAATTAAATTTTTTAATATTTATTTCATTGGGAGGCAGAGTGAAAAAGAGACAAAGAAAGACCTCTCCCATGAGCTGGTTCATGCGATGGAGGCCAGGATTGACCTGGAGGTCAAAGCTGGGAACCAAGAACTCAATACAGGTCTTCCAAAGGGAGGCCAGGCACGTACTTACTTGGGAAATCACTGTTGCCTTTCAGGATCTCAATTACCAGCAGACTAGAATCAGGAGCAGGAAACTAGTATTCAGTCCATGCTTCCCAATATGGGACGCATGACCATTGTCTTCTGGGAATGAAAAAACACATCAATTTTTGGCAGGTTGATAATACAGAGTTTCCAGTTCAAGTTACAGTAGTGGCCAAAAATTCTCTAGTAAGGTTTGTTAGATAAAGGTATATTCTCTTCTGTTGGCCAATGATTCCTGAACTAGAAGGAAAATTTGTGTCCTAGTGAATATGAGGCAGTCTATCATTCTCTGAACAGAAAAGTCCTTAAAGCCCTTTGACCCAGACTATTTCTACTATTGTACAGAATATTATATACTGAAAATAAAACTCCAGAAGGCAAGATGATGCCATCAGTTCCTCCTCTGTGATCCTCTTTGATGTCTACGGGTTGTTGACTTAATGATGATGGTGATGGAAAACCACTCTGACTTGCCCTAGAAGAATTTCTTAAAGGCGGCCAGCAGAGATCCTGTGTTTGGGGGTGAAAGATGGTAGTGTGGTTTTTCTCCATAGCACAGGTCCTTCATACTCAAGTGAACCTAGCTGTACTATTTTAAAGAGTGAGGAATTCATCATATATTATAGTCATCGCTCAGTTGTTAATTTCCCCCTTGCACCTCCCCACCAAAATGTTAGATGGATGTGTTTTCTTGGCTTGTCTTTCCTTTCCTTCTTTCCTGTTCTTTCCTTTTCTGCTTTCTTTATCAAGTATATATCAAGTGTGTTGCTCAGTAAAAATTGTATAAAGGTTGTATCAAACCCTTAAAGTGAAATTATGCACAGGAAGGAAAACTCAAATAATCCAAAATATTTTAATAATTTTTAAGTCTCAAATACTTTGGTTCTTTTCCAAAAATTTTATGATAATACCAAAATGAACTGATCTAAAAGAGTAACTTCTTCTCGTAAGGTCTATTAAAGATTCTAGGAAGCAGAATTATTTTCATAGAACTGGGAAGAATTGAGAAAAGAAGATTATGTTCAAAATCTGCAATACAGACAACTTATTATTACGTGATCTAGAGATTTTTCAACATAGTACACATTAATTGACTATGCACATTAATTTGGATTATGTTTAACTTCAAAACTACAAAATGAGTACTTTCACTTGATCTGATACTAACTTTCCATGAAAAAAGTTTTCTTGGTTCTCAGTATCAATATTAATTTTTTTTACTTATGTCTTGTATAGAATCTGTTCTAAGGACTTCTGACTCCTTTCTAAGGTATTGGAACTTATGATTCTTTAAGTTATGATTAGGTATATGCAATAACTTTTTTCTTCTCTGTCTACATATGTGGATACATGGAAAAGGAAAAAATGTAATTGGGAGTTTGGGGATGATTTTGAAATACTTTGAGAATCATATAGGAGCAAAGGAAATGTGTTAAAATGGAAAGGAGACAACTGTATCACAACGTTTACAGTGTGGTACACTTCTGCATTTAATATATTAGAGTTAGTCATTTAGAAAAGACAGAGAAAGAGGAGAGAGAAAATCATTGCCATGAGAGTAAAGAGCTATAAAAATCCATGCAAAATTCATCAAGAAAGATGAAAAGACAGAGATGGACCACCTGACAGAAGACAGCAAATAAAATTTACACAACAATATTTTGACACTCCATATCTCACTCTGCAGCCCAGAAAGGGTGTGCCATTGGTAGAAGACTGGATGTCATGTAATAGCATGCCATGGACACAGAAAACAAACCCAGAATGTCTTTGCAGCTGGGTGGGGACTGCCAGGTAGACTTGGATAAAATAAACCAGCATTCCTGGTATTGCTCACCTTGGAAAGCCTGGACACCAACTGCAGAGATACACAAATCCCATCAGAAGAAATGCAGACAGGCCTTCAAAAAGTGATTCTCAACCCTTTTATCTGGCTGAAAACATCTATTAGTTATGTGCAGGTGCCTAAATATTATATACATTTAAATAAGAAAGGAATATAACGCTGCCCATTTCACATACCTTCACATTCTACAAAGGGACTGACTCTAATGTGTTTCTATTTTTAAATTTTTTTTAGTTTATTTGACAGGCAGAGATATAGACAGTGAGAAAGAGAGACAGAGAGAAAGGTCTTCCTTCCGCTGGTTCACCCCCCAAATAACCGCTACGGCTGGAATTGCACCGATTCGGAGCCAGGAGCCAGGTGCTTCTTCCTGGTCTCCATGCTGGTGCAGGGGCCCAAGCACTTGGGCCACAGCTGGGACTAGAACCATCGCCCATATGGGATGGTGGTGCCGCAGGCAGAGAGGATTGACTAAGTAAGCCACGGCGCTGGCCCCTAATGTGTTTCTATTTTTAATAGAAGAAAAATCTTCAAATCTTATGGAATAATCATTGTTCCACTGTAGCAAGTGAAAAACTGTTCATCAGTAACAACTGTGATTTAAGCCCTCTCCTTGCACAAACATCAATATTACACTATTAACCAGCAAGCAGTACGGCAGGCGAGAAGGCTAAATAAGGACTCTAATCAGAGTAATCCTAGAGTTTCCTAAGAATTTCAATGAAAGACTCAAAATTAAGCAAAATCATGACTTCAAATATCTCAAGTTAAAATAAACTGAAAAAAATCTTGAGGGTGTGGCCAGCATTGTGTCGTAGTGTGTAAAACTACTGCCTATAAGGCTGGCATCTCATATGGGCATCCTTGAGGCTCTACCCTCCATCCAGCTCCCTCCTCGTGGCCTGGGAAAAGCAGAGGAAAATGGCCTAAGTATTTGGGCCCCTGCTACCCACAGGGGGAGATCTGGATGAAGCTTCTAGCTCCTGGCTTCAGTCTGGCCCTGTGCAGGCCGGTGGGGCCATTTGGAAAGTGAACAAGGAGAAGGAAGTTCTCTCTCCTTCCTTGACTATAATTCTGAATTTCCAATAAATAAACAAATCTTAATAAATAAAAAACAACTGGAGAGTACTTTAAATAGTGAAAAAATAGATTAAAACTACTTTATCACAAAAATTTGAAATCCATAATTTTTTTCCTAACATGCATTTTTATAACTTTTTGAAAGCTCATCGTATGCATGGATTTTCATTTTTTTGCATAAAAATAAGCTTATCTTTTAACTCCATTTTCCATAAACTTTCTGAAGTACTCTGCTACATGTATTGCTAGGCAAACACACAAAATCAGCATGGTCTAGGCAGCTGGACCAGGAATAACATTTGCTCAAACTTCTCCCTCAAAATACAATTAAGAAAGAAAATTTTCCAGATCGTAGAGCAGAGGGGGTTCAAATCTGGAAATAACAACAGAGACATATCTTATAAACAGAATAGCCCCACAAAAACCAAAATGGAATCAATTTAAATTTTCAGCACAACATTTGTTTCTCAATAAAGTGGCTTCCTACTGTGAACATTCTCTTCCTCACAGATTCTGTGTGAAGCAGCCCAGACATTTTCCAGTCCCAAGAAAACCTGCAATGATTGCAGACCACAGACTGATCCGCCAATAAAGCTTCAACAATGAACAAGAAAAACCACCAAAGGCAGATACTTGATCAAAAAGATTTGAACATATGATCCTGGCTTTCTTATTTTCATGTGAAGTGAATGATAGTACTGAAGTTCAAGCCTATTCACTTTTTCTGGAAACCCATTTCAACTCATTTCATAGAAGGGCACTTGGAAAGGACCAAAAACAACAATAGTGAGAGAAATTCTTTGGTGAGGAACGTGCTGTGCTTTCAGCACAGTTCCTGAATTCAGATCTGTAGGATTTTCACCTGTTCTACTGAGGACATTTTGTTGCTCTAATTGCAAAAATAAGCAACGAAGATTGACCAAATAGCAATACTCTGAAGTGAGTGATTTTCTTTGTGATAAAAAGAAGTTTATTAAATTCTCACTACTTTCCTGATTTTAAATCTCACTTGCCAAAGGTGTTTCCAACAAATTCAGTGATCCTGTTGGGTGATGCCCACAAATATTTGTAAGTAGGAATAAAGGAAGCGGACACGAATGCTAACTACTTCATAGTGGTATGTTTGAAAACATCTCAGAATTGCCTGAGTTACTTTTAAAGACTATACAATTCTGCCAGACTAGAAGTTATGGTTAACAATAAAATTTCTGGTAAAAATTACAATTTGATCAAAGTTGGCGAACTCAAAAGGCTTCCATAGCCTTGGCAACTCATGACTAGAACCTAGGGAGATTACTGACGCCATAAACAAGAGTGTCAAATTGTTAAATCAACAACAGGAGTCACTGTGCACTTACTACCCATGTAGGATCTCTGTCCTTAATATGTTGTACTATGTAAATTAACGGTAAAACTAGTATTGAAACAGTACTTTAAAAAAAATTACAATTTGTACCCAAGAGAGGCTAACAGTTTCCCAAGAAGGGACAGGAAGCTTTGTGTACAGTGTTCACATGATTATTATCAACACAGAAGTTTTGGGCAACACGGATACCAACAGTAGAGTATTTGAAAAAGAAAGCAACTAACATACAGCTACAGGTTTGTTTTTGACTAGAAGATTTCAACTCAACAGTTACTTGGAATTTTTCTCTTCCCATCTATCTGATGTGAAAATTGCTGGGCATATTAACATAAGATGTTCAAAACACAGAAATCAAACTTTTAAAATTGTATTTTACTAATAAAATCAAAGTACTTCAAGTTGTGGTTTCCCAGAAAAATTCAAGAGGAATTATCGATTATTTTATAAAAGCAGTCTCTAATGTGTGTGTGTCTGTGTGTGTATATCGAAGAAATGAATTAAAATCTAAGACATCAAAAAGTGCAGGGGCAGTCAGCAGTCCAAGAATTCCTAAAACGCTAGCTAAAGAACTGAGGGAAATAAACATTAAATCAGGAAAAACTTTCTAGTACTTTTGAATTTTGAACTTCTATTAAATTTGTCTTTATGTGCCCTTCTCCTATTCCTCAGAAATTCAGATGAAAATTATTCAGTCAAAAATTCCTAACAGGCATCCTATGAAGACTTGCCCAAGCATGTGACACAATGGCAGATACTGTGGAGACTATGTCTTAGCCTTTGTTTTCAGAATGTGAACAATGTAAGTAAAGAGGTGTTAGAAACATCTAAAAATAAAATAGTCAATAGTAAATACAACTATAAATAGTTATACCATGTTATCCAATATTTCTATACTGCATATTCTCTAAATTAGGCACCAAACTTAAATAATGTGAATAGGATTTCATGTCCATGAGTTCTAACTGGATAGCGAGGTCTTCACATACGAAGCAGTGAATGAATTAACTTCGATAATGGGGGAAATTTAGCAAAGAGAAGGGTAAGGGATGTTGCGGATATAAGAGCTCTTAGTTTCCAAAGAAACTTTTGGGTACAGGAACATGTATCTAGTATAGTTAAAACAATATTTTGTGCTTTTAATTATCAGTTATGTAGCATGCATTGTACTTGTTTTCACCTCATTTAATCTTATTATTTTTTGTTTCCTTTACTCTAATAGTATGGAAACTCCACGGTTCTTTTGATTACTCTTTAGTTAATGA